>NC_041390.1:500570311-500628195 GCF_002162155.2 Triticum dicoccoides | reverse complement strand
CGGCGATGGCGTCGGCCATGGCTGGGGCGTGCGAGGGGGAGGAGCTGGAGAGGAGAGGGGGTGTCTGGGGGGTTCGGGGGAGAGAGGGAGGCCGGTTCACGGCGTTAGCCGGGCGAGGGAGGCGGCGAGGCGGCGAGCAGGTGCGTGGCACCCATGCGGTGCTCGCCGTCGAGCACCTGCCTGCCTGCCTGGCCGGCAAGCAGCTCGTTGGCGCGGTGCTGGGCTGGGCCGGCAGGTGGGCCGGGTGCTGGGCGCCAGGTAAGCTTTTCCCCTTTTCTTTCTGTTTTCTGTTTTTTTAATACTTCTGCAACTTTGTTGAATTTAATAAAATACTTAGGCAACTCCAAAAATCACCAAACTACTCCTGGTCCATAGTTGGATTATTTCCAACATGAAACATTTTAGTTTGGAGATATTTGAGCATTTAAATATTTTATATAATTTTAAATGCCCAAATTCAAATATTTATGATTTAATTCAAAAACCCTAGGCTGGCCTAGAAAAAACCACTTTTGGCAGAGGTTCTGAACCAAGACAATAATGATGGGCATTTTAGAAGGGCATTTCAGGTTCATTGAAAATTATTTTTTAGTAACCCTAGTTGGTTTCAGAGGGGGCTGGGGGTTCTGTCATCCCCATTTCAGGTTTCTGATGAAAAAGTAAACATGATGCAACACTCTAATGCATGGATAACTAGGATGTGACAACTCACCCCCACTCAAAAGAATCTCGTCCCGAGATTTGGGTTCCTCCGGGAAGAAGGCGGGATACTCGAGTCGAAGACGATCTTCCCTTTCCCAAGTTGCTTCATCCTCAGAATGGTGCGACCATTGTACTTTGAGAAACTTGATATTATGACGTCGAGTGGTACGCTCGGCCTGATCAAGGATACGAATGGGGTACTCCCGATATGTAAGATTATCTTGGAGATCAAGCGTTTCGTGGTCCACTCCACGGATAGGATCCGAAAAGCAACGCCTGAGTTGAGAAACGTGGAAGACATCGTGGACTCTGGAGAGGTGCGGAGGTAGTTCCAACTGGTAGGCAACTTCTCGTTTGGCGAGAATGCGAAAAGGTCCAATGTAACGAGGAGCCAATTTGCCTTTGATACCGAAACGATGGGTTCCCTTCAGAGGGGTAACCCGAAGGTAAGCCTTCTCGTCAACCTCGAAAGTCATAGCCTTATGTTTTCGGTCATATTGACTCTTCTGACGGGATTGGGCTGTTTTCAACTTTTCACGAACGATGCGAACTTGCTCTTCTGCTTCCTGAATCATATCCGGGCCAAAGAATTGTCTTTCCCCGGTCTCTGACCAGTTAAGGGGTGTTCGACACCGTCGTCCATAGAGAACTTCAAAAGGGGCTTTACCCAAGCTAGATTGATAGCTGTTGTTGTAAGCGAATTCGGCAAATGGAAGGCACTTCTCCCAATCCATTCCGAATGAGATAACAGAGGCTCGAAGCATGTCTTCTAGAATCTGGTTGACGCGTTCCACCTGACCACTCGACTGAGGGTGGAAAGCGGTGCTAAAGGAGAGACGGGTTCCCATAGCATTTTGGAAACTTTCCCAAAATCGAGAGGTGAAAATACTTCCTCGATCCGAGTTAATTTCCAAAGGGACACCATGGAGAGACACTATTCGGGAGATGTATAAGTCTGCCAGCTGACTAGCGGTTATACTCTCACGAACAGGTAGGAAATGGGCTACTTTGGAAAGACGATCGACAACGACGAAAATAGCATTATTCCCTCTCTTGGTCCTGGGAAAACCGGTAATGAAATCCATACCAATTTTATCCCATTTCCATTCAGGAATAGCTAGGGGTTGAAGGGTGCCAGCAGGCCGTTGATGCTCTGCTTTTACACGACGACAGACGTCGCAATTAGCAATATACTGAGCAATTTCTCTCTTCATTCTGGTCCACCAGAACCTCTGGCGTAGGTCCTGATACATCTTAGTACTACCCGGATGAATGGTGAGAGGAGATTCATGAGCCTCCTTAAGGATCAACTGTCGTAGATGCTGATTCTTGGGAACCACTAAACGGTTCCCAAAGTACACAACACCCTGATCATTTGTGGAGAAACAACTAGCGCCTCCGCTAGCAATGTTCTCCTTGATCTTAGCTATTCCCTTATCCCGCTTCTGGGCAGCGATGATTTGATCCGTAAGAGTAGGTTTCGCCACCAAGGTGGAAAGAAATCCTTGAGGAACAATGTGAAGGTTAAGCTTCCGAAATTCCTCATGGAGAAGCGGTTGACTTTGTTGTAACATCAGGTTGTTACAATAAGATTTACGACTTAGTGCATCAGCCATGACATTGGCTTTCCCTGGGGTGTAAGTAATTCCTAAGTCGAAATCTGTGATCAACTCAACCCAACGTCTTTGCCTGAGATTCAAATCCGGTTGGGTGAAAATGTACTTCAGACTTTGTTGATCGGTGAATATTTCGCAAGGGTTACCGAGGAGGTAATGTCGCCAGGTCTTAAGTGCATAGACTACGGCTGCAAGCTCTAGATCACGAGTAGGATAATTCTCCTCATGTGGGTGCAATTGCCGTGAGGCGTAAGCAATTACGTGTCGATCTTGCATGAGGATGCAACCTAGTCCTTGTCGCGAGGCGTCGCAGTAGATAACAAAGTCCTTGGAGAAGTCTGGCGGTACCAGTACGGGAGCAGAGGTCAGGCGTCTTTTCAATTCCTGAAAGATGTGCTCACATTGTGGAGTCCATTCGAACTTCTTATCTTTCTTGAGGAGTTCGGTTAGAGGTTTGGCAACTTTGGAGAAGTTCTCGACAAAGCGACGACAATAGCTCGCTAAGCCCAGAAAACTCCGAACTTGCTTGACCGATTCAGGTGGAGTCCAATTAAGGACAGCTTGAACTCACTCAGGGTTAACAGCAATACCTTTACCAGATATTACATGACCCAGATAGGTCACTTCTGACAACCAAAATTCAGATTTGGAAAACTTGGCATAAAGGCGATGCTCGCGAAGTTTCTGCAACATTAGCCTTAGATGTTCGGCATGTTCTTCCTCGTTCTTAGAGTAGATGAGTATATCATCGAGATAAACTACGACGAATTTATCCAGATACTCCATGAAGATTGAGTTCATTAACCGAGAAAAGGTGGCTGGAGCGTTGGTTAAACCGAAGGACATGACGGTGTACTCGTATTGGCCATAACGAGTAACAAAGGCCGTTTTAGGGATGTCCCCGCTTCTGATTTTGATTTGATGGTAGCCCAACCTCAAATCCATCTTGGAGAAGACTGAGGATCCAGCGAGCTGATCATACAGGTCGTTGATCCTGGGGAGCGGATATTTGTTCTTGATTGTGACCAAATTGACAGGTCGGTAATCTACAACCATCCGGTCCGTACCATCCTTCTTATTGACGAAGAGGACGAGGCAAGCCCACGGAGATGAACTAGGTCGGATGAAACCCTTTTTCAAGGACTCATCGAGTTGTTTCTTAAGCTCGGCTAGTTCTAGTGGTGCCATCTTGTAGGGTCTTCTAGCAATCGGAACGGTTCCTGGAATGAGGTCTATTACGAACTCAACATCCCTGTCAGGTGGAACACCTGGCAATTCCTCTGGAAAGACATCCGGGAAGTCACGGACTACCGGAACGTCCTCAAGGTCTGGCAAAGGGCTGGCGTTAAGAGAATATAACTGTCGCTTGGCTATTCGGGTCAATACATTGACTATCTTCCCCGAAGGATGGGTGAGTTGAACAGTCCTAGAGAAGCAATCAATTTTGGCTTGATGAGCTGACATCCAGTCCATACCCAAAATGATATTAATATCTGAGGATTTAAGGGCTATCAAAGATGCGAGGAAAACTAGTCTGTCGACTTGGATTTCATTTCCATGGCTTACTCTAGAAGTTTGCCATTTGGACCCCGGAGTTTGAATTACCATAGAGATTGGCATGTCACAGAATGCGATGTTATGCAAATGAGCATAATTTTCGGATATAAAAGAATGAGAGGCTCCTGTATCGAAAAGAACAGATGCCGGGTGGCAATTAACAAGAAGCGTACCAAGAACGACGTTGGGATCCTCTTGAGCTTCCTCGGCTGAGATACAGTTGACATGGCCACGTGTAGCGGTGGCCGGCTTGGCGTGGAACACTTTTCCTGTCGGCTTGCCACGGCCAACAGCTTTAGCAGATTGGTTGGGGTTGGTCTGGGGACACTCACGCATATAGTGGCCAGATTCCCCACACTTGAAACAAGTCACGGAACTGGTACGTGGAGGAACATTGTTGGTTGGACCCCCATAGGGTTTGGCTGGAGCAGACTGTTGAACAGGGCGAGGCGTCTGGAAAGATGGCCTCGGTGTGAACCTGGGTGGCAGGGCGGTGTTGGGCACCCACACGCGGCGCTTCTGAGGACCAGCACCGGATGAGGAACCCATGTCACGGCCATGCTTGCGTGTTGCGTCATAATCAGTCTGACCAGTTTCAGCACTGATGGCTTTGTTAACAAGTTTCTGAAAAGATGTGCACTCATGCAGACGGAGGTCGCGGCGAAGCTCAGGACTAAGTCCCTTACAGAACCTTGCTTGCTTCTTGGCATCAGTAGAAACTTCCTCAGTTGCATATCGTGCGAGGTTACCAAACTCCCTGCTGTAAGCATCCACAGAGAGTCGGCCTTGGGTGAAATTGCAAAATTCCTCACGTTTACGGTCCATGAGACCCTCCGGAATGTGATGTTCACGGAAAGCCTCACTGAATTCAGCCCAAGTAGTGACATGGCCCGCTGGGCGCATAGCTCCATAATTCTCCCACCATAGACTGGCGGGGCCTTCAAGATGATATGCAGCAAAGGTGACCTTGTCAGCCTCCGCTACCAGCGCGGAACGCAGTTTGTGAGAAATACTGCGAAGCCAGTCATCAGCATCGAGAGGCTCGACGGAGTGGTGGAACGTGGGTGGATGTAATTTGATAAAATCACTGAGTGACACCACGTTAGTCCTCTGATGGTGTGCTGTGTTCTGTTCAATACGCTCCAACAAACGGTTGGTCGCCCGCTTGTTTCTCTCAGCTTCCATCATAACCTCGGCTAGGGAAGGAGGATGAGGCAGATTTGCATTCCTGACTTCACTGCCTTCGGCCTGCTCTTGAGGAGCAGGGTTAGTGCGCGTGTTGACCATCCTAGGTAAACAAGACAATGATTTAGTCAGGATGATAAAATTCCGACATAGGATACATAATGTAAGGAGTAACTCGAAATGCAAGATGATCATCCGTATGACATGGTAGATACAGAAACTGCTTCTTTATTCCATCGTCATACACACCATACAGGGTTTAGTACAAGACCAAACAAAGTACTATTACGGTGAAAAGAGGATTACATCTCATCGGAGGCATCCCAAGCTCCTATACATTATTTTTCTACACCTCCGGAAAGAGTACAAACTAGGTCATATCCCACGAGTCACGCGGGACGATAGTCGACACAGATAGTGCGAACTAGTGATACTACCACTAACTCAGACCGATCCGTAGTAGTCCTCGTAGAAGTCACCTCCATAGCCTGGAAGCTCAACATGATCATCCGGAAACAGACGATCTCGCGGAGCTTGTGGACCATAGGGACTAGGAAGAGGTCTTGGACCAACAGACGGTGGCCTGCGGGGACCGCGAGGTGGGGTGATGCCTCCTACATCACGCCAACCCATCACGTCTGGCAAAGCAGATCTCACCGGATAGAGATCGCGCACATCCGAATATCCAGCTTGCACCGCCGGTGCGAACCGAGTCAATGTGGCCCAGTGGTCAGCACGGGTATTGAAGAGCTCTAACCTCAAGGCCCAATTTTCACGGTCCTTATCCTCGAGCATCTCAGCAGTGGTGCGAGTCCGTGAATCCTCCTGAGTGGGGTCAGCATAGATAGCCTGGAGATACCCTTGTGCTCCCGGAAGTGATCCTGGCATATACCGGAAATCAGAGTCCCGAAATAGTCCAGATCTGACTCGCATGATGGTCATCATAGAGTAGGCGGCGTCCTGCACAGCCATCTCAATAGTAACCCCGAGTCCATAGGAGCAGTGAAGGGGCTCGGTCGACCCAGGATAAGATGGAAATATCCTGACAGTGCAGAGATACTGGCTTTGATTAAAGTCTCGGAATTGCTCTTCGACTGTGTACTCAGGATACCAACGGTATCCAGCCTCAGTCATTACCCTGACCAACATGGCAGTATGGCCGGGTACATCTAGGCATCGGGTCAGGCGAACCACTTGATTGAGGTCGCGAGTGGCCATCTGAAAACATAATCATAATGCAAAGGCATTAGAATTTCTAGCAAAATTTCGGCAGCATAACAGCTGTAAATGCTCAAGAAGGATTTTGAGACATTTGACAAAGGATTACATACACACTCAACATCATCATATCAAAGTTCTGAATCCATCCTAACAACATAACATGGTAGAAGAACTGAACTAGGCTTGTAACCATCAAACCTATAAGGTACTACTGATTAGTAACACGTGATCCTGATAGAGAGAATAGATCCTAATTCCTTAACCCCCGGTGGAAGAATAGACTGACTCAGATCGGAATGTCATAAGATAAAGGAGTAAAAAGAGCCTTACGTTCCAACCCACAAACAATTCCCCTACATATAACTAAAGAATTTCTAGACTCAACATCGACCAGTTTGGCTTGGAGAACCTACAGGCAGTCCGGCTCTGATGCCAACGCTGTCAGGACCCCGACTCGATGTCACATTGATCTAGCCGGTAACACCTCATATCACTTTGCGGCCTCACGCACGGTATCCCCACGGGTGTCGCCTTACCTTTGCCCGGGACCGTTTGCGCCTTTTGGCTCATGTATATGATAGTGTCGCTAGCATCCATATGATAAGGAGCCCGGGCTGACATGACTAGTCGTAAATCCAAAGTGGCACAGACTTACAGGGACAGGCATCCATGACCCAGCTTCGAACGTGTCGGTCATCAGCAAGTGGGTCCGGGCTGTAGCACTGGGCTAGCAGGACTCCGGTAAACCGGGCTGTAGCGGGCTAACAGGACTCCGGTACTCAATGCGTGACATTTCCCCGAAGGGACAGACACAGGAACGAAGAAGGACACATGCCGGCCAGCCTAAGTGTTCCAGAGCAGTAGCAAGCTACCATGGCTCAGCGGTAACACTAGGAGACATTTCCCGGTAAGAGAGGCTACTAAAGATAAACAACTAGATAGTCAGATCCCACACATACCAAGCATTTCAATAACATACACACAATATGCTCGATATGTGCAATACAACATGGCATCACAAAATGACTCTACGACTCAAGTAGTTTATTCAATAGGCTCCGAGGAGCGAGATATTACAAACATGGGTCTCATGACCCAACAATCAGAGCATACAAGTCAAGGCACAAGCGGAAGCTATCATGTCTGAGTACAGACATCTATAAATGAAAAAGGCTGAGAAGCCTGACTATCTACCAGATCCTGCCGAGGGCACAAGATCGTAGCTGAGGTATCAAGCTAAACGTCGAAGTCCAAGCGGAACTACTAGTGAGACTGAAGTCTCTCTGCAAAAACATAAAATAGGCAAACGTGAGTACAAATGTACCCAGCAAGACTTACATCAGAACTATCTACATATGCATCATTATCAACAAAGGGGTGGTGGGGTTTAACTGCAGCAAGCCAGCTTTGACTCGGTGGCTATCCTAACTACGACTGCAAGTGAATCTTTTGAGGTGGCGCACACGAGTCCACATATTCACCATATCAATACACCACTATGGATCCGCTCCCGTCTCCCTACGAGAACGCCATCCATAGCACTCACGCTTATCTTGCGTATTTTAGAGTATCCACTTTCACTTGTCCATGAACTGATATAAGCAACCCAGAAGTCCTTTACCGCGGACACGGCTATTCGAATAGATGATGTTAACCCTGCAGGGGTGTACTTCTTCATACATGTTTCCACCACTTAGCGTCTGCACACGACATGTGCTCGGCAGACTTCAAGCGAAAGCCGACGTGGGTGTAGACCACGACCTACCTAAACACTCAAGTCTCTAGTCCAGGTTTATCGCCTATTCGGGTTCCATCCATGAGGAGATCCGGCCGGAGTTTCGCTCACAGCCCCAAACGATGTGAACAGGGTTCCCGAGATACCAAACGGGCATCCGGTACACCGTGCCACGTACCTACCGCATCACAGCCCACCCCTACGGTCAGCGCTGTCCACGGCCTCCAGTAAGCTACAAACACCAGAAACTACTTGCAACTCCTGGACAGAGGACTAGGGTGAATAAGAAGTCGAGCGGGGTCATATTTCAGGGCCCAATGTATGGTAGTAGCTGAATCATGGATCACAAACACAGAACTCAGTTCCTGAGGACGGCTTCAATGAGACAACCCACCATGTACTCCTACATGGCCTCTATACCAACACTGTCAGGACCCCGACTCGATGTCACATCGATCTAGCCGGTAACACCTCATATCACTTTGCGGCCTCACGCACGGTATCCCCACGGGTGTCGCCTTACCTTTGCCCGGGACCGTTTGCGCCTTTTGGCTCACGTATATGATAGTGTCGCTAGCATCCATATGATAAGGAGCCCGGGCTGACATGACTAGTCGTAAACCCAAAGTGGCACAGACTTACAGGGACAGGCATCCATGACCCAGCTTCGAACGTGTCGGTCATCAGCAAGTGGGTCCGGGCTGTAGCACTGGGCTAGCAGGACTCCGGTAAACCGGGCTGTAGCGGGCTAACAGGACTCCGGTACTCAATGCGTGATATTTCCCCGAAGGGACAGACACAGGAACGAAGAAGGACACATGCCGGCCAGCCTAAGTGTTCCAGAGCAGTAGCAAGCTACCATGGCTCAGCGGTAACACTAGGAGACATTTCCCGGTAAGAGAGGCTACTAAAGATAAACAACTAGATAGTCAGATCCCACACATACCAAGCATTTCAATCATACACACAATATGCTCGATATGTGCAAATACAACGAAGCATCACAACATGACTCTACGACACAAGTACTTTATTTAAGGCTCAGAGAGCCATACATAACATACACAAAGGTACGGGTCCCACGACCCAGCATTCAAGTCATACAGTCATACAAACCAGCAGCGGAAGTAACTTGTCTGAGTACAGACAACTAGTAAAATAAAAGAGGCTTGGAAAGCCTAGCTATACTACGTGGTCCTTCACAAGCTCGGGATCACCACCTGGGCCTTTAGCCTACTCGTTGATGTCAACGTCTACGTAGAACCCATCAGAAGGGGTTGCAGCGTCTTCTGTAAAAATGTAAATTATAGCAACATGAGTACAAAGGTACTCAGCAAGACTTACATCAGGTCCTACATACATGCATATTATCAAGAAGGGTTGGTGGAGTTGTTGCAGCAAGCCAGCTTTGACTCTTGGCTAGGCTAACCTACGAGACTCCAACTTGAAATGGTTTTGCGCACACGAGTCCACTACTCACCAATTCAATACACTACCGAGGATCCACCTCCGTCTTCCTACGGAAGAGCCATCCTCGGCACTCACACTTATCTTGAGGCTTTTAGTAGTTTCCATTTACTTGTCTATGAACTGTATAGGCAACCAAGTAGTCCTTTACCGCGGACGCGGCTATTCGAATAGATCATGATAACCCTGCAGGGGTGTACTTCTTCATACATGTTTCCACCACTTAGCGCCTGCACACGCCATGTGCTCGGCAGACTTCAAGCGAAAGCCGAAGTGGGTGTAGACCACGACCTACCTAAACACCTAAGCCTCTAGTCCAGGTTTATCACCTATCCAGGTTCCATCCGCAGGGAGTCCGGCCGAGGTTTCCCATACGGCCCCGAACGATGTGAACAGGGTTCCCGAGATACCTAACGGGTATTCGGTACACCGTGCCATGTACCTACCGCATCACAGCCCACCCCTACGGTCAGCGCTGTCCACGGCCTCCAGTAGGCTACAAACACCAGAAACTACTTGCAACTCCTGGACAGAGAGCTAGGGTGATTAAGAAGTCAAGCGGGGTCATATTTCAGGGCCCAATGCATGGTAGTAGCTGTATCTTAAATCACACATACAGATCTCAGTGCTTAAGGTCGGCTTCAATGAAACAACCCACCATGTACTCCTACATGGCCTCTCATCGATACCTTTACCAAAACGTGTTCACCACACCACTCTCATTACCGACATAATCATTTCACTCTAGCCCATCACCTAGATGAACCAGACCTGACACGACTCTAAGCATAGCAGGCATAGCAAGGTAGGAACAACACATACATATGGCTCAATCAACTCCTACACATGCTAGTGGGTTTCATCTAGTTACTGTGGCAATGACAGGTCATGCAGAGGAAATGGGTTCAACTACCGTAGCACACAGCAGTTTGAAACACGTTGTCTTAATGCAGTAAAAATAGAGAAGGAGCGAGAACATGGGATTGTATCGATATGATCAAATGGTTGGTTGCTTGCCTGATGGTTCGATGCACTGATACGGTTCTTCGTTAGGGTAATCACGATACTCCTCGGAGACAGAACCTGTCGCAAGGGACACCGATACACAACCATCACCAAACAATGTGCAACAATATGATGCATGCATGAAACATGGCAATATGAGTGTGTTGGGCTAATGCAACTAGAACCAGAAGGGTTTGAACCAATTTGAATCAAAGATTCAAATTTCAAACTCAAACATGGCCTTTTAAGGTGCTTTTCCTTGTTTTGCGTTAAACATCAAGTTAACTTGTTTAGTCATGCATGAAAATAGTACAGATGGATAGATTGGATTTTTTTGATCATTTTTCATATATAATTTGTCTGATTTGGAGTTACAGAATAAAAGTTATGAAATTTTGAAATTTAAATTATATTCTGGAATTTCCTATATTAGAATAATTCCAGAAAATCATTAATGCGTCAGCCTGACGTCAGTATGACGTCAGCAGGTCAACGGAACATGTCAGGGTCAAACCTGACAGTGGGTCCCGCATGTCAGGGTGATTATTTAATTAAAGTTTAATTAAAACTAATCCTGTTTAATTAATAGGGCTGGGCCCCACCTGTCATTGACTCAGGGGAGTCAACCAGGGCCCACCCGTGGTCAAAGTCAATGCCAGCGGCGCCGGCGTTTAGCCGCCGGCGAGCCCGACGCGGCGGCGGGAGTGGTTTTGGCCTTCGGCCACCAAATGGGTCGCGGAGACCACCGGAGTGGAGCTGAGGACAAGCCGCAGCTCTTGGTGGAGTCCGTTGGGGTCGGGGTGGCCGGAGTTGGCGTCGGCGACGACTTTGGCGGCCACCGGGGTTCGGCCGAAGATGAACTTGGCGCTAGAGGGGTCGGTGAGGCTCGGGGAGTGGCTAGCTAGGTGCTGCGGGACTCGGTGAGTAAGATGGACACCAGCTTGTGGCCGGAGGGTGGCCGGAAGCACGTCGGCGACGAGATCCGCAGCGGTGCGGGCGTGTGATCCTCGTGCGGTGGCTACACGGCTCGGGAACGAGAGAGGGAAGGTCGGAGGAGTAGCTAGGCTCACAGCGCTCCCGTAGAGGCCACCGGCGGGGTCGGGGACGAGCTGAGGCGGCGACGGCGTTGAAGGGGATCTCCGGCGACGGCGAGCTCGGGCGAGGTCGGTGCGGTGGTCTCGGGCCGCTCGAGCACACGGGGCTCGGCTAGCTCGATGAAGTGGATGGCGGCGAAGCTCCTGGACACGGTGGCACGGTGTGGGGTGGACGGAGGGCGTGGCTACGGCGAGGGGGTGGCGGCGATGGCGTCGGCCATGGCTGGGGCGTGCGAGGGGGAGGAGCTGGAGAGGAGAGGGGGTGTCTGGGGGGTTCGGGGGAGAGAGGGAGGCCGGTTCACGGCGTTAGCCGGGCGAGGGAGGTGGCGAGGCGGCGAGCAGGTGCGTGGCACCCATGCGGTGCTCGCCGTCGAGCACCTGCCTGCCTGCATGGCCGGCAAGCAGCTCGCTGGCGCGGTGCTGGGCTGGGCCGGCAGGTGGGCCGGGTGCTGGGCACCAGGTAAGCTTTTCCCCTTTTCTTTCTGTTTTCTGTTTTTTTAATACTTCTGCAACTTTGTTGAATTTAATAAAATACTTAGGCAACTCCAAAAATCACCAAACTACTCCTAGTCCATAGTTGGATTATTTCCAACATGAAACATTTTAGTTTGGAGATATTTGAGCATTTAAATATTTTATATAATTTTAAATGCCCAAATTCAAATATTTATGATTTAATCCAAAAACCCTAGGCTGGCCTAGAAAAATGTGCACCACTTTTGGCAGAGGTTCTGAACCAAGACAAAAATGATGGGCATTTTAGAAGGGCATTTCAGGTTCATTGGAAATTATTTTTTAGTAACCCTAGTTGGTTTCAGAGGGGGCTGGGGGTTCTGTCATCCCCATTTCAGGTTTCTGATGAAAAAGTAAACATGATGCAACACTCTAATGCATGGCTAACTAGGATGTGACAAGATTCCTCAAGGATTAAGCCCACTAGAACGACCTTTAAAGGTGTTATACCATGTGTAGAAGCCAACTGTACAGGCTCAGTAACACTTGACGTGTTCTTCGGATCCCCGGACAATTTCCGAAGCGAAGAGTTAATCTTCGATATAGTCCCGTTTCGAAGTGGCTATCACGCCCTGCTCGGACGAACCGCATTCGCAAAGTTCAAATGCGGTGCCGCACTACGCATATCTCAAGCTCAAGATGCCAGGCCCTCGAGGAGTAATTACGGTCAACGGAAACACCGAACGCTCCCTCCGTACGGAGGAGCATACGGCGGCTCTCGCAGCGGAGGTGCAAAGTAGCCTTCTCAGGAAATTCTCCAGTCCGGCCATTAAAAAGCCAGACACTGCCAAGCGCGCCCTGCGTAACCCATAGCAGGACCGCCTGGCACACTCTGAGCAAGCGTAGCAATGCGGCCCCAACCCCAGCTTTCGCGACATAGCAAAACCAGTACCTCGCGTACATAACTACGCCCTTGAAATACCATGGGCACAGGGGAAGGGGCACAATAACGGCACGCCCAAAATACGGCTTAAAATTTACTAGGGGCTGTCGGATTCTTTTTTTTTTTAATTTTTTCTTACTTTCAGGACTCCATACTTCGGACGACCTGTTCGGCAATTCGACTGCCGCACAAACGATGCAAGATCCAGGGAGGCAGACAAGCCATGCCGCATTATGGAACTCCCAGGTGGTCTTTGTTACGAGCGGTATACCTATTTTAAATACAATTCCGCGGCCTGCCCCTGGTCAGGACATACTGAATAGTCTAATATCTTTTGCTTACCGCACTATTTGTATCGTTCGGCTTTGATAAATAGCCTCTCTATAAACAATGCTTAGCTTCTTATCTATTTTTTGCATTATCTTCTTTTCATATTTATGTTTATTAAATGACATGATTTCACCCGTACACCATGGTACGACAAACACGCCAGGGGCTTCAGTACCCCTCATAATGGTGTGAGAAGTCCATACACTTTCACAAGTGCGGCACCCCGAACTTATAACACTATATGCATCGGCTCCGAATCATGATTTGGGTCAATAGTTGGGTTTGCCCGGCTCCTATGTTTTGGTGCCTTACGTTCCGCTCTATCGGCTAAGGTAGCGCTAGGAGAACCACTGCGATTGTGCCCCGGTTTAGCTGGGTTAAGCACCTCAGTGGAGAAAGCTAAAACTCACTGTCATGATGTGGCGAGAGACCGGTCGCTGTTCGAGAGGTTTTTTCGAGTCCCTAAAGGCTTATGCCGCTTCGAGCGAGGAGCTGGCTTTGTCCGGCAAGGCGTGGATAGCGCCCCGAACTCGGTCTTCCGAACTAGGGGCTTCGCCGAAATTTAAAATTATAGAGTTCTATGGCTAAGTGAGAGTGTTCAAGCATTATAGTCCGATTGCCTGGTACATTGTGCTGAGCGCCTCCCTCGAAGGACCCAACTATGGGAAAAAGAGCGCTCAGGTTTATCCTGAACACCCCAGCACTAGTGGCACGGGGGCAGAAGCCGACGACTGGCCATCTCTCAATTTTTGATAAACGGCCGCACAGAAAGTAATATTTTAAATTCAATAAGCATTGCTTAGCGCATATGAACAAGTTTTCAGCGCACAGGATAACCACAAGCGAGTTCATTCAAATATCACATCCTTGGTACATTCATCCGCCACAAGGCGGGCACCTACAAGAACATCCTTGTAGTAGTTCTCGGGCTTGCGATGCTCCTTCCCTGGCGGCGGCCCGTCCTTCACAAGCTTCTCACCGTCCAGCTTACCGCAGTGCACCTTTGCACAGGCAAGGGCCCGACGGGCACCTTTGATGCAGACGGAGCGCTTGATGACCTCAAGCCTCGGACAGGCCTCCACCAGCCGCCGCACCAGCCCGAAATAGCTCCCAAGCAGGGCCTCTCCGGGCCACAGCCAAACTATGAAGCCCTTCATGGCCTGCTCGGCCGCCTTGTGGAGCTCGACCAGCTGTTTCAGCTGGTCGCTCAAGGGCACAGGGTGTCCGGCCATAGAATACTAAGACCAGAACACCTTCTCCATCGAGCTACCCTCTTCAGCTCGGTAGAATGCTGCAGCGTCGAATACGCTGCGGGGAAGATCTACGAATGCCCCTGGAGAGCTCCGGATTCGGGTAAGTAACAGGTAGTTCACTTTTATATTTCTGCTTTGCATAAAAATGCCTTACCCACTGCTATCTTCCTCATCTCCTCCAACTCTTGGAGGGCCTTTTGGGCTTCGGCCTTGGCAGACTCTAGGGCCGTTGCAAGCTCGGATGCTTGCGCATTCGACTCCAGCTCCAAACTCTCATGTTTTTTCATGAGAGCCTGAAGCTCTTGCTGCACCTCGCCGACCTGAGCCCCAAGTCTGTCTCGCTCGGTGCGCTCCGCGGCCGTTTTCTTTTCGCCCTCAGGCAGCGCCTACTTAAGGATCGCCACCTCAGTCGTGGCCCCTACAATAAGCAGTACAATCCTGTTACTCTTTTTGCAATCAAGCCTTTTTATAGGCACTTTTTCTGTAAGGTATTTCTTACCTTCTTCCTCCTCGAGCCGCCGCTTGGCAAGGCCGAGCTCTTGCTCGGTCCGCTCGAGGTCCTGCTTCAGGACACCCACCTCCGCAGTCAGTGCGGCGGTGGATAGCAGCGAAGCCTGCATACGCATATTCACTCTTTTTTGTTAGACTCCTGCGATATTTAATAGATCCTCTATTCGGCTTTTCTTTCCGAACGCCAAACAGAGCATCAGGGGCTACTGTCTATGCGGTAATATTTTTACATATTTTTACTTACCTCGAAGCCTGTTAGAAGGCTAGCGCAAGCTTCAGTCAATCCGCTCTTGGCGGACTGAACCTTCTGGATCACCATACTCATAATAGTACAGTGCCCCTCGTCGATGGAGGCATTGTCAAGCACCTCCAGCAGATTGTCCGGCACCTCCGGTTGAACGGAGGCCACCGGCTCAAAAGGCTTGCTCCTCTTGGAAGGAGTTCGCCTACCGCGGTCCGGAACTATGGAAGATTCCGGCGCGGTGTCCGGCACAAAGCCGGACTGAGAGCCCTGGGGAGCCTTATCCCCTTCACTCCTGGAGTCCGGGAGGTTGCCTTGCGGCTCCTCCGGGACCACTTCCTCCTGCCATGGAGCTTGTCGCGACGCCACTTCGGCGTCATCTGCAGTGCGGGGGGAGACAACGGGCGGAACTGAGTTCACGTCCGATGATTCCAGGGAGCCGCCCGACGATTCATCGAATTCGGCCCGGGGCGGACTGCATAATTACATTTCGACATTAGGGAAAGCTGTGCAACAAAGGAACATCATGAGTTACTCTGATATTCGAACTTACGATTTCGCCGGACGCTTGCCCTGTTTGGCCACTCCTCTTTGCCCTCTTCGGCGTTGGGGGCGTAGTCCGGCGGAGGGTCTTCCTTTTCCTAGACCCCTCGGCCTCCCCCGTTGGGGCGGCCTTCCTCTTCTCTCCTCCCTCCGCTGGGGGGGAGAGTTTTCTTCTTCCTCCTCGTTTTCGCGGGAGGAGGGCGTCTCGGACTCGTCAGATGACGAGTCCGACGCCACCATGTTGCAGGCACTCTTTCGAGTCCCCATGTTCTTCTTCTTCTTGGCCTTCTTCTCTGGCACCATATAAGGCGCCGGAACCAGCAGCTTCACTAGTAGAGCTGGGGCTGGGTCTTCGGGCAGCGGAGCCGGACAGTTAATCGGTCCAGATATCGCCCGCCAAGCCTGTCAAAGGTAAGGGAGTTTAGATCCCGCATAGAGTCAAACTATGAAAAAAAGCTTAACATCCTGTAAAAGGTGTAGATAGCATACCTCGCTAGCGTGACACTGCGAGCTGTATCCGCGGCCCTCAGAAGCGGATGCGGGAGCCTCGGCGCCCTTGAATAGCATCTTCCAGGAGTCTTCGTACATCGTGTTGAAGAGCCTGCTGAGGGTTTGATGTTGTGTCGGGTCGAACTCCCATAGATTAAAATCCCGTTGTTGGCACGGGAGGATCCGGCGGACGAGCATAACCTGGATTACATTAACAAGCCGGACTGGCTTGTTCACCAGGGACTGGATGCATGTTTGCAATCCGGTCACCTCTTTTTCGTCACCCCACGACAGGCCCATCTCTTTCCAGTACATAAGCCGCGTGGGGGGTCCGGATCAGAACTCGGGGGCTACGGTCCATTCTGGATCGCGCGGCTCGGTGATATAAAACCACCCGGATTGCCATCCCTTTAGGGTCTCCACGAAAGAGCCCTCGAACCATAGGACGTTGGCCATCTTGCCCGCCATGGCGCCTCCGCACTCCGCCTGGCTGCCGCGCACCACCTTGGGCTTGACGTTGAAGGTCTTGAGCCAGAGGCCGAAATGGGGGCGGACGCGGAGAAAAGCCTCGCACACGACGATAAACACCGAGATGTTGAGGATGAAGTTCGGAGCCAGATCGTGGAAATCCAGGTCGTAGTAGAACATGAGCCCCCGGACAAATGGGTGGAGTGGAAAACCCAGTCCGCGGAGGAAGTGGGGGAGAAATACTGCCCTCTCATGGGGCCTTGGGGTGGGGAGAAGCTGCCCCTCTTCGGGAAGCCGGTGCGCGATGTCCTTGGACAGGTATCCGGCCTTCCTTAGCTTCTTGATTTTGCCCTCCGTGACGGAGGAGACCATCCACTTGCCTCCCGCTCCGGACATTGCTGGAGAAGGTTGAGGTGGGAAGTGCGGGCTTGGGTGCTGGAGCTCGGGTGCGCAGGAGATGGATAGGCAAAGGAGGAAGAAGGCGTAGGTAAAAAGGTGGATCCTTGTCCCCTTATATGGGCGGATGCGGTTGTGCGTCCCCACCTGCCTAGTAAAACTCGCTTGCCTCCCAAGCGCCGTGATAAGTGGCGCGGTTGGGTTACCCACGTCTGTATTGATGAGAATCCCGTAAAAGGGGGGTACACGATCTCTGCTTTGACAAGACGTGCCAAGGAAACCGCCTCGCAAAACACGCTGAGGTGGAAAAGTGAAAACGATTCGAGTGAAGGACTTGG
Source organism: Triticum dicoccoides (assembly GCF_002162155.2). NCBI lineage: Eukaryota > Viridiplantae > Streptophyta > Magnoliopsida > Poales > Poaceae > Triticum > Triticum dicoccoides. Next base: position 500,610,649 of record NC_041390.1, on the reverse strand, counting down.
CTGTAGTGCGATGACGCACTGCGGAATACGTCAGCAGATTTGATTTGTGTTAATATTATTCTCTCTATGGCAATATGTGGAAGCTTATTTTGCAGAGCCGGACACTACTCTTGGTGTTTACAATCTTCTATGAAGGACCTGGAGGAGGAACCCGCCTTGCAATGCCGAAGACAATTTGTGCGCCGGACTCGTCGTCATTGAAGCCTGGTTCAGGGGCTACTGAGGGAGTCCTGGATTAGGGGGTGTTCGGGTAGCCGGACTATACCTTCAGCCGGACTCCTGGACTATGAAGATATAAGATTGAAGACTTCGTCCCGTGTCCGGATGGGACTTTCCTTGGCGTGGAAGGCAAGCTTGGCGATGCGGATATTCAAGATCTCCTACCATTGTAACCGACTCTATGTAACCCTAACCCTATCCGATGTCTATATAAACCGGAGGGTTGTAGTTCGTAGGCAATCAACTCCATATACAACAATCACACCGTAGGCTAGCTTCTAGGGTTTAGCCTCCTTGATCTCGTGGTAGATCTGCTCTTGTACTACCCATATCATCAATATTAATCAAGCAGGACGTAGGGTTTTACCTCCATCAAGAGGGCCCGAACCTGGGTAAAACATCATGTTCCCTGCCTCCTGTTACCATCCGGCCTGGACGCACAGTTCGGGACCCACTACCCAAGATCCGCCGGTTTTGACACCGACAGGAAACCCTTGACAGTTCGCCTTAAATAAAACTCCTCCAGCAAGGCCCAACATTGGTTTTACCATTCACCACCTAGCCTCTTTTTCCCTTGGGTTAGGCCAGCCCAAGGGTCATCTTTATTTTAAACCCCCCGGGCCAGTGCTTGTCTAAGTGTTGGTCCAAACTAAGTGATGTCCGAGGCTACCAGGGGCAACTCTGGGCTGGCTTACCCGATGTCTTGCTCATCCGGTGTGCCCTGAGAATGAGATATGGGCAGCTCCTATCGGGATTTGTCGGCACATCTGGGTGGTCTTGCTGGTCTTGTTTTACCATTGTCGAAATGTCTTGTAACCGGGATTCCGAGCCTGATCGGGTCTTCCCGCTAGAAGGAATATCCTTCGTTGACCGTGAGAGCTTATGATGGGCTAAGTTGGGACACCTCTGCAGGGATTTGAACTTTCGAAAGTTGTGCCCGTGGTTATGGGCAGATGGGAATTTGTTAATGTCCGATTGTAGAAAACCTGAAGTTGACCTGAATTAAAATACATCAACCGCATGTGTTACCATCATGGTCTCTTCTCGGCGGAGTCCGGGAAGTGAACACGGTGTTGGAGTAACGCTTGACGTAGGTTGTTCTAGGATCACTTCTTGATCATAGCTGTTCGACCGTGCTTTTGCCATCTCTTCTCGCTCTCATTTGCGTATGTTAGCCACCATATATGCTAGTCGCTTGTTGCAGCTCCACCTCATACCTTTACCTTACCCATAAGCTTAAATAGTCTTGATCGCGAGGGTGTGAGATTGCTGAGTCCCCGTGACTCACAGATACTTCGAAAACCAGCTTGCAGGTGCCGTTGAACCGTGCGGATGACGCAACCAAGCTCAAGGAGGAGCTCGATGAAGATCTTGTTCTTTATGTTGTTCCGTTTTCTAGTTGATCAGTAGTGGAGCCCAGTTAGGACGATCGGGGATCTGTGTAGCATTTGGGGTAGTCTTCTTTTATTTTGGTTCCATAGTCGGACCTTGATTGTATCTGGATGATGTAATGCTTTATTCATGTATTGTGTGAAGTGGCGATTGTAAGCCAACTATGTACCTTTTTCCCTTATGTATTACATGGGTTGTGTGAAGATTACCTCACTTGCGACATTTCTTTCAATGCGGTTATGCCTCTAAGTCGTGCTTCGACACGTGGGAGATATAGCCGCATCGAGGGCTTTACAAGTTGGTAATCAGAGCCTTCCCCGACCTTAGGAGCCCCCCTGCTTGATCGAATCGTTGGCGTTGTTGAGTCTAGAAAAATGTTTTAAGTCATTTAGGATCATATATATCGGAGAGTTAGGAATTCTTTTTACTCCTCAGTCCCTTCGTCGCTCTGGTGAGGCATCCTGACGTAGAATTTTGACTCTTCTCTTCTCAAATTTCACTAAAAAAATTTAGGATCACACGGGTATCTTGGAATCATTCCGATGGTTTTGTGACGAGAACATTGTTCTTGGTGCCTCCTGACATTTAGGGGTTGTGGCAGTGTCCCGGGGAGTTGAGCTCTGAGGTGTTGTCGTCACAATTTTATCGTTGCAGTTCTGGAATACCTGCGTTTAGTTTCGCCGACATCGAAAATCTCTTTTATGCAGTTGTTGGTGAGATAACCTCGACGCCACCCAGTACTGGGGCGGGAGTTCAGGAGTATTGCCATAACTCGTATAACGGATGCTTTTCGAAGGTTGAGGTAAACGATTTCCGAAGGTTTCTTGGTTATGTGTTGAAGGATGGATACAGCTGGATGTAGGATTTGCTAGTTTTCGATGAGATATTATGCTTCCCCTGTATCCCCAACACCTGATTGCATAACCGGAAAATTTCGGGAGTTTATAAGTGGGAATTCAAGTAGCTCTTAGGATATCTTTCCGACAGATGTATGATATGAAATTGGGGTTCGACGTCTAGTGGTCCGCCTATCCATGGTTGGTTTTACGGTGGTCTCGTTGTGTCTTAAAGAGTCCTTGGCTATGCTGACTCGGGGACGCTTCGTATGTCATGTGCACTGCCTTGTACATGATGGTGTTGTACGATCGAGCCCGTGTAGGCCCCACCACGAAAACTTCAGACAAAATCTCTATCATATGTTTGTTCCGGCTTATTCTGCAAGCCAATCCTTTGTTTTTGTTTTGAGTTGTGGTATTAGAGTTGCTTCGAGGTCAAATGTTGATTCCAGACCTTTTCCTAAGCGGTGTTCTCATACCCCGATGTGGACACTAATCCTTCTCGATCATCGAGTTTGTCATGTCAATCCTTTTTAATCGTTGTGCTTCTCTTCAAGTGGACCCGATCATTGCAACATCCGCAATATCAAGTATCAGTTCTTCTCAACGGTGTTTGTTTCATCTGTCCCCAAGTTACCTTTGTTTTCCCGCCCGCCCACCCTTTTTCTTCAAGGAATCCGATGTCTTAATCAAGTATCCTTTATATTCTTGTGAAGTCTCTCCATTCCTTTTCCGTCAATGTTCTTATCCGGTGATTCTCAGGAAGATTCTAATGGAGCTTCAAGTTCGTCATTCTTCATTCTTTTCGTCTCCGATGGTTTCAAGACAAGCTTTGTTGATCATATCCTTTCCTCGTTTCAATGCTTTATCATGCCGGTGCAATTCTTGATCATTCACCTCTCGCTATTCAATTGTTCCGGAGTGCTCAGGATATCTCGAAGATTCGTGTTTCCACTCTGCAGTCGTTCAAGATCTTTCGAGGATGTTATCTCATTCAAGCCATTTAATTCAACCGGCGCAATCTATCTTTTAAATCATTCAACGGTGTTTCTTTTGAGTGGGCCTTAACCCACAGGTCTTTTCCCAGGATCTTACCTGACTCTTCTTATTTGTCCGGAGCTATCCTCAAATTCCTTTCGAAGTTTTGACGTAAGAATGAATTTTCATCAGTCAAGTGCCTTTCTCCAAGATCTTTCAAATTCTTTTCATCGTTGGTTCAACTTTTCCATTCTTCTTCATTACGGAGTGCTTCAACAATTCTTCGTGGTGTGTCCCATCATAATTCTCAGAATTTGAAGACCGAAGAAGAGTTTTACATCCATATCTTATCCGTTCTCTCAGAGATTCGTGGCTCTAGTTCGAGACCATCCCCTCATAATCGTTTTCGATTGTCAAAATTCTTTTCACCCACCTGGAGCATTCCATGAGTTTTTTTCCATTTATTTCCTCCGAAGGCCATCTTTTCAAATATTATTCATTCTCAGCTTTCAGCTATCATTCTCCAAATCTTACTGGTGCATCATTCAAATATTCTCTAATCAATTCATGATCTCTCCGTTCCCTTGTATCTAAATCCTCTCAAGTATCTTCATTCTTTTTATAATTCTTCCCGGTGATTCATCCCTTTACTTCATTCATTTCCAATTCTTACGGTGGCTACTCAGGATTTTTCTTCCTTTCTATCATATCTATTTATTCGTTGTCAATCCTAACGGTGGTTCGTGCAAGAGTTCTCGTCATTCGTTATCGTATATATTCATTCGTTCTTCTCAATCCTACCGGTAACTTGTTGAAGACGTTCTCAAGTTATGCTATATCTATCTTAATCCTTTCTACGAGAATAAGTAGTGTGCCAAATCCATTGATTGTCATCAATTAATTGGTGAAGGATAAGCATAATGTAATTCTTATTCTTCTTTCATCCAAGTGATTAATTCCTTATTCCGGAGGTTCATCATATCACATTCTTGGTTCGAGAGGACTTATCTTTTCTTTTCCGGAGTTCCAAGCCTTTCCGCTTTGTCTCATCGCGAAGCTCCTTCTAAATCATTACAAGGTTTCACTTTATGTTTTCAACTTCTCTTTACTTCTGTTTGATCATTCTTTTGTTTAATGGAGTTCTTCATGGAGGTTCTACATGATAGTTCATCAAGGACTTAATCCGTTCTCGAAACATTCATCAAGATTATTTTCAGAGGAGTTCAAGCTTTCTTCTTCTTGCAATCCGGAGTGCAATTCCTTCTACCGTATCATTTGAGGTGGTGCTATGTCATTCTTCATAACTTGAGTTCATGTTTCATGATTCACATGTTGTCAAGAATGAGGTATCTTAAATCCATCAATCTCTTCATTGGAGTTATCTTGGGTTATATTTCACCTAAAGCCTTCCCGAAGGATTGTTGCTATCTATGGTGCTTATAATGACCCAAGTTCTTCATTTATCCTCCCGGTGAAATAAGTTTCTCGTCTCCTTGTTCTTATCAATCAAATTCTTTTCCCGTGAGTGGTAGGTTGTCACCTCATAATTTGAGATGTATTCCATAAGACCATATCAAGTTTATACTTTTCGTTGTTTGTTTTCCAACAACTCCGTTCTAGCATTTGTTGTAAGTGTGCTCTCCCAAGATCGTGTTTCCCTTCGTTCATTCCATTCCATTCTTTCTTTTGCTCCGAAGGCATGGTGATGTTGCTCTCTTCAACCGTCTTCTGTTTTTGTTAGGATCGTGTTCTTTCCTATGCTTATTCAACTAACCGGAGTGCTGTGTCTTCTCTTCTAGTTCTTTTCATCTTATAAAGTCTTGCATCCCTTCTCAACCGGAGTGCTATTCGAATTTGTTCTTCCTTGTTCATCTTTCTTAACGGAGTGCTTTCAACTTTGTTCTTCTCTGTTGCTTTCTTTCTTTCATTTTGCTCAACCTTTTCAAGGTTCTTTGGTCTCACTCATTTGTCAAAGGAGCAACTTAGTTTTACCTCTTCTCTTCCTCTTTCGTTTTCCCTCCGGTGCCATTCTAGATCTCGGGACGAGATCCTCTCGTAGTGGTGGAGTGTTGTAACACCCCGAGACCGATGTGCCAGGTGTCTTCCAGTTATTCGCTGACGTTGTCATGTCATTTTCTTGCGTGTTGCATCTTATCATGTCATCATGTGCATTGCATCTTCATGTTTTAAAACTTGCATTCGTCCGGGTTCTCCGAGTTCTCTCCGTTGTCCGTTCTGAGCCCAACCACACTTGCACGCGCCCGCGGCATGTCCGAAATAGTATTTTATAGTGGCCGGAAAATGTTCTTGGAATGGGATGAGAGTTGACGTGTGGTCTTGTAATAGTGTAGGTAGACCGCCTGCCAAGTTTCATCGCAATCTGAGTTCGTTTGACGCCCCAACGATTAACTATAGCGACAGTATAGCCGGTCTAACGTCGGACGTTTTTGGTCTCCGGAAACAGTCGCCGGGCCTCCCTCTCTTCTCTTCTCTTAGCTCGAGACCGTCTACACAGCCCACGACCTACCACTAGGTCCAACCCAACCTCTCTTGTCAGCCCGCGGCCCTCCTCGCGCGCGCACCCGAAAGCTGTCCCGGACCCGACTCGGGCAGTCGTCACCGTTGGATCCGGATCATCCCCAAACGTCTACAAAACGTCACCGTTTTCCTATTTGGACTCCCTAGCTATTTTATTCGTGACCGTCCGATTACGATCGGAGGGACGAGGTAGCCCCTAAACTAAATTCATCTGTATATTTATAGTCCAACCCTAGATCCTAGGGAGATGTCCCATCCTGCCGCCACTCCACCCAAATCCTCTCGGGATCCCCTCCCTCGATCCCGCAGCCTCCTCCCACCTCTCTTCGAATCTAGATACAGCCAACCAGTGCCTCCCCTCGATCCAGCCGTCCAGGAGGATGCCGTCGTGGTCACCAGGCACATCTCCCCGACGCCTCCTTCTCCTCATGTCGTTTCCCTCTGGATCCCTCTCTTTCTCACCTAGTTTTTCCTCTCTCTCTCTCTCACTCTGGTTCACAGGGACGTCGCCATGGCCATCGCATCGACGTGTGACCACCGAAGCTCCACCGGCGACTAGAGCCACCGGCCGCCCGAGCCTCGTGCCCTTCTGCCTCGAGGATCTCCTCGTCCCCAACCAGGACGCCATGGTCGGCCTCCTCTGTTTCGAACCGTTGTCGCCCCGTTCTTATTCAAGTCGTGGTCATGCTGCCGCAGAAGTGCCGCCATGGATGCTCGAACCTCCCTCTGCTTCCCGCGTGGGACGACCCTAGCGCCGCGCCCCTGCTTTGCCTCACCGGCAGCAAGCTCCGCCACGCCAAGTCCCCCGCCGTTTCCGAGACTCCTGGTGCCATGGACTTCCTCCGCCGCTCATCGCTGGCACGGGACACCGGCGCCCCCAACCTCCTCATCGCCCGCACGCCTACAGGTCCCCTGCCTCGCTGCCCTATGCTTGGATCCAGCCGTCCCCGCGCCGTCACGGCCCTGCAGAGACATGCCCAAGACCCATCTGCGTCGCCGTTCAAGTCCCAGCACTGCCTCGTTCTTCTTCCTGGAGCGAGAGTAGCCACCTGCTCGATCCCCGTTTCATGAACGAGACGACGAGCGCCCAGTTTCCACGTTGACCTCGTCGGTCAGATCTGGTGGGCCCGCGTTGCTTCCCCCGTCGGCCCAGCACGCCTCCTCACCCAGACGCGGCCTGCCAGCTTGTCCACTGAACCGGGCCATGGGTGAGCTGCCCCTCCAGTGCCCCTCCTGTTGATTTTTTCTCTCCGGTTGGGCCAGCAGATTTCGGCTCGTTGATGTTTTTTCCTTTGTGTGATTTATCTAGTTATCCAGAGCCGTCCAATTTTACAGAAAGCCCCTTGCACTTCATGCATTTAATATCTCCACAATCGTGCATCGCTTTAAAACAACTTATATATGTAATATGCCTAGAATTCTGTCTAGTTTAATAATTTGCAACTGTCATCCATGTTTGAAATGCTTAAATTGATGTTTGATTAAATTTGCACTAATAATATGTTAAAATGCTTTAATTCATAACTAAATAACCGTAGCTCAGTTTTAAATAAACTTTATATGTAAATGGGGTAGAAAAATGCCTAGTTTAACATGGTGGCATCACTTTGCATGTTTAACAACCCTAAAATTGTGTTTAGGGAAAAACAGTACCTAATTCATTATTATGCACATGTGGAGTTTCTGGACTTGTTGTTCGTTGTTTCCGGCCTCATTTAAACTTGCCTAGATAGGTAGTTTTGTTGTGCTTCACCCCTTGCCATGCTAACCAACATTTAATTTTGTTGAGTACCTAAATGAGAGGGAACTAAATAAGTCACGTGGTGTTTCGTCAATATGCAACGGAGTTGCATATCGAGCTCCACTTAAGTTGTAGGATTTCTTGTGCACTTTGCCATGCCACGCTTCATTAAACCGGACATGCATCATACTTGGTTGTGCATCATGCCATCTTCAGGTGTTGGTTGTTTACTATGTTGTGTGCTTCTTTCCGGTGTTGCTTCTTTGGGTTGGTTCCGATAACGTTGCGTTTGTGAGGATCTTCGACTACGTCCGGTTGTCTTGTTCATGGACTCGTTCTTCTTCCTTGCGGGATTTCAGGCAAGATGACCATACCCTCGAAATCACTTCTATCTTTGATTGCTAGATGCTCGCTCTTTTGCTATGCCTATGCTACGGTACCTACCACTTGGTTATCATGCCTCCCATATTGTTAAGCCAAGCCTCTAACCCACCTTGTCCTAGCAAACCGTTGTTTGGCTATGTTACCGCTTTGCTCAGCCCCTCTTATAGTGTTGTTAGTTGCAGGTGAAGATTGGAGGTTGTTCCATGTTGGAACATGGATTGTTGTTGGGATATCACAATATCTTTTATTTAATTAATGCATCTATATACTTGGTAAAGGGTGGAAGGCTCGGCCTTATGCCTAGTGTTTTGTTCCACTCTTGCCGCCCTAGTTTCCGTCATATCGGTGTTATGTTCCCGGATTTTGCGTTCCTTACACAGTTGGGTTATAATGGGAACCCCTTGACAGTTCGCCTTGAATAAAACTCCTCCAGCAAGGCCCAACATTGGTTTTACCATTCTCCACCTAGCCTCTTTTTCCCTTGGGTTAGGCCAGCCCAAGGGTCATCTTTATTTTAAACCCCCCAGGCCAGTGCTTGTCTAAGTGTTGGTCCAAACTGAGCGATGCCCGAGGCTACCAGGGGCAACTCTGGGCTGGCTTCCCTGACGTCTTGCTCATCCGGTGTGCCCTGAGAACGAGATATCTGCAGCTCCTATCGGGATTTGTTGGCACATCTGGGTGGTCTTGCTGGTCTTGTTTTACCATTGTCGAAATGTCTTGTAACCAGGATTCCGAGCCTGATCGGGTCTTCTTGCTAGAAGGAATATCCTTCGTTGACCGTGAGAGCTTGTGATGGGCTAAGTTGGGACACCCCTGCAGGGATTTGAACTTTCAAAAGCCGTGCCCGCGGTTATGGGCATATGGGAATTTGTTAATGTCCGGTTGTAGAAAACCTGAAGTTGACCTTAATTAAAATACATCAACCGCGTGTGTTACCGTGATGGTCTCTTCTCGGCGGAGTCTAGGAAGTGAACACGGTGTTGGAGTAATGCTTGACGTAGGTTGTTCTAGGATCACTTCTTGATCATAGTTGTTCGACCGTGCTTTTGCCTTCTCTTCTCGCTCTCATTTGCGTATGTTAGCCACCATATATGCTAGTCGCTTGCTGCAGCTCCACCTCATACCTTTACCTTACCCATAAGGTTTAATAGTCTTGATCGCGAGGGTGTGAGATTGCTTAGTCCCCGTGACTCACAGATACTTCAAAAACCAGCTTGCAGGTGCCGTTGAACCGTGTGGATGACGCAACCAAGCTCAAGGAGGATCTCGATGAAGATCTTGTTCTTTATGTTGTTCCGTTTTCCTGTTGATCAGTAGTGGAGCCCAGTTGGGACGATCGGGGATCTGTGTAGCATTTGGGGTAGTCTTCTTTTATTTTGGTTCCGTAGTCGGACCTTGATTGTATCTCAATGATGTAATGCTTTATTCATGTATTGTGTGAAGTGGCGATTGTAAGCCAACTATGTACCTTTTTCCCTTATGTATTACATGGGTTGTGTGAAGATTACCTCACTTGCGACATTGATTTCAATGCGGTTATGCCTCTAAGTCGTGCTTCGACACGTGGGAGATATAGCCGCATCGAGGGCGTTACAGCCTAGTCCGCACATATACCTTTTTTCTCGTTCTGTCTTTTCTCCTTTTTATAGTTTCCCTTTTTTGCCTTGATTCTATAGGACTTCTAGCTCGTGTTTGGATAAACCGTATACCTGAAGGGTAGACATCCTCAAATGTACTTACCCCACACTACCTGGGGGCTTCTTTTCACAAGAAGCTTATTCTTGTTATTACTTTTTGAGCATCAAGCTCACCATACACATGTGTCATCTATCCATATATGTATTTTCTTCACCATTATATGCACCTTTATGACTTCAGTTTTTGCCAAGATGGGTTGCCTGGCTCCTGTGCTTATGCCCTACGTTCCCGCTTGTTCGGCTAGGGCATAAAGAGAGCAACTCTGCGATTGTTACAGCCGGGTCATCTGGACATGTACCTCAGACGGGTGAAGCCGAAAGCGTTCTTAAGGGAATGATTGGTCGGTGAGTAAAAGATGAACAGCCCTCGTGGCACTACAAAACCCCAGAGTATAAACGTGTGCTGTGATTTTTCAGCATCACAGCTTCAGTATGCACAAAGAACCGCATACTAGCCCAGGGAAAGGAACCCTTAATGGAATTAGTCTCTCTGGAAGATGTTTCTTACAATCAAATGTAAAATAACATAACTGAACATATTTTGGTGTTTACCTATGGTATAGTATTCGGAAACACTCCTAACCTAGGGTTTTGGGAGGTCAAAGTAGAAAGTCTGCCGTGACAATCATTTTACAAATTCGTCTGGAGACAAGTTTGTTGACAAAAGTACATAGCTACTTAGACTCAAAAACTTCTTCTTCCTCTAGACCCTCTAACAGGCTCTCTAGTTTACAATCTTGTCAGGAGAACTTGGCGGCCACCTTCACTTGGTCGTACACCAGGCTGACCGAAATTTCTTGTCCGTCGGATCCTTGAGGTCTGACCCGGGCCATATGATTGGGATCAAGTCCGGTGTACCATGTTTTTACCATGGCCCAGGCTTCCCGAGCACCTTCTCGGCATGCCGATATCTTCCATAGCCCAAAACGGCGCTGAGCTACCTTGAATAAATTCACGAGGTCCTCCATACTTCCTGGAGGAGAATCCGTTGGCCATAAAGCCTGAGCAATGCTTCTCGTTGCCTTTCGCGCTCGTTCATGCACTTTGAACAACTCCTGTAGCAGGTCGCCTTGAAATCCGGACACATCTTCTTCGTGCCGCCCAGTCAACACACCTACAGAAATAAACCTGTCAGGATTCGCATCAGCGAACTGTATGTCAGTAAGTTAAAAGGCATACTAAATATGCCGCCTCTCAGTTTTCTGTTCTCCTTTAAGGCGTCTGCCAGCTGGGCTCGCACGTCTTTTAGCTCTTCATCGAGCTGAGTATTGGCATCCTGCAGCTTGTTCTTTTCGTCCCTGGTACGCGTCAGTACGCGTGGACCAGTGGCCTCTTGCCTTTCGACATGTTCTTTGTCCACCTGCGCGGCCTTTAGTTTCTCTTCTAGCTGATCTGACGATCCTGCCATCATCAAATGCAAATAGTGTTCACCTGAATAGGAATGAATGGCACATGATTATATTTTCTAGACAGCACGAGACATTACCAATAGGTGCCTCCTTGGACTTCTCCAGTTTGGCGGTAACAACAGTTAGCTGGGTCCGACACCGTTCCAGCTCCCGAGATAGCATGTCGTTCTTCTTCGTGAGTATCTGATTATACATTGATCCTTAAAATCAGTTGCTTCAACTGTTTTCAAGTCTTGGGGGCTACTGGTATAGGACTATTAAATCCACACAAAATGATCTTACCCGCATATCCTTTGAAAGATGGTATGTGGCTCCAGCAAGCCCATCCCGAGCAGCTCGGATATAGGCATCCGCCGAGCTGAAGGCATTGAATGCCTCTTTAGTAAAATTGGGATCCCACATAGTTGCCCTCTGCTGCCAATGGTTCATGGCACTCTCCACTTCGGAATTGCTGACGGACACATTATCCGAATCACCGGAGAGAGAACAATCCGGCATTGCACCCGTATCAACTCTGGCCCTAGAGGCAAGGTCGGATTGGCGGACATATGTCCGACAGGATCTCCGGATATAGTCTGGTGGATGCTCTTCCTGGAATACAACGCAGCAGAAAACGTCATAGTACGGTATGCTTCCTACAGGGCATATTGAAAACCGTACCTTTTTTATGAAGGTGGGGGCTTGGAAGTATCGCCGTCCGCCTTTCTTTTCGAAGACCCGCCTTGTGTCAGCATCCCCTTTTTAAGGGACGATCCCGATGTAGCGAGGCGAGACGAGCGCCGCCCCTTTGAAGCATGAGACAGTGCAGTGGGTGAGGCACAATGGGAAGGCTCTTTTGGAGGAGATGCTCCCTATGCACTTACATGGGAAGATGGAAGAAGGTCAGGGTAATCTTCTTCGATGGCCACTTCCATGTCGTCATAGCTCGCCTGATAAAAGACCCCCTCCTTGAGCTCCACGGATATATCCGGATCCTCCTCGAATCCGGGATCCAGGTCCTGGATATGGTCCTTCGGCTACGGAGCGGGGCTGTAGATCCTCGCAGTGACCTTCCTCCATTCCTAGTAAAAATGGTCAGGTTAAGATTGACTAATTGCGACGTGGGAAGAAGACTAAGCGAGGTGTTGGATTGAAAGCTTACCCAGCTATGGGGTTGTACATGGAAAAGCCATCTCGGCACTTGAGGCGAGTGAATTCTTCTTTCTCCCCTTTATAAAGGTCGGCCAACATGGCGGCCAGGGCGGTAAAGTTATCCGGACCCTTGCGCCCATAGCGGGATGTATCATCCTCCCCATTGTAGTTCCACATGGGGAGTCCTCTGGATTGGAGTGGTTGGACACCGCGCATTATGGAAATCGCCATGACTTCAATTATGGACAGTCCGGACTGGTCCATTAACTTCTTGACTTCCGCACTTTCTTCCTCCTCAAGGCTCCGAGGGCGCGAGCTGTGGCATTTCCTTAGCGGGCCATGGGAAAATTCAGGTAGGCCACGTCGGATTGGGTCCGAGAGGACGACGTATTCAATATAAAACCTCTCTGAGGGCCACTCCTCGGATGCCTTTTTCGGAGTGCCGGACAGATATCCTGTCCCGGCTATGCGCCATACTTCGGCGCCGCCCACCTCGAATATGGATCCCTTTTGGAAGCGAGGTATGAGGCAGAAAAGCTTCCTCCATAGCTCGAAGTGGGCCTTGCAGCCTAAGAACAGCTCGCAAAGAGCGACAAAACCCATGATGTGCAGAATGGAGCCCGGCATGAGATTGTGCAGTTGAAGGCCATAGTACTCCAGGAGACCTCGGAGGAAAGGATGGATTGGAAATTCCACGCCTCTCAAAAGAAAAGACACAAAGCACACTCGCTCCCCTTCTGAGGGATTTGGGAAATTTTCTGCCAGGGCCTCGCCAGTAAAGGATGTTAATCCTGCCCGAACGGGGACTAGATCCGCATGACGGACATAGCCCTGCACCTGGAGCTTGGTCAGTTGGGCATGGGATACAGAGCATCTATCCCAGTCGCCTTTTTGAGGGCCGTAGGGGCGGGAGGAAGAACTAGGAGCACTACCCATGGTTGCGTGGTTCCTTGAGGCAAGTTCGAAGGATTTTTGTCTGGCGTGGAATGGTATCTGAGATTCGATCTCCTTAAATAGACACCTTTTGTACGCTGTCGAGGGGTCATCTGTAAAAATGTTTGGGCCCTTCGTATTCGTTTGCCACGTGGAAGCTAAGGTGGCGGAAGCACAGAAGCCGAAGGGTACGACATTTAATGAAAACCGAGCTGTTCGAAGAATTCACCTTACCAAGATCGGAGATGTAAGGGCCGAATATAGCCCCTCGGTTCAGATGCTTTGAAGTATTCGATGGAGGAACCCGCCTTGCAATGTCGAAGACAACTTGCGCGCCGGACACGTCGTCATTGAAGACTGGTTCGGGGGCTATTGAGGGAGTCTTGGATTACTGGGTCCTCGGGCATCCGGGCTATGTGACATGGGCCGGACTGGCGGGCCGTGAAGATACAAGATGGAAGGCTTTTTCCCGTGTCCAGATGGGACTCTCCTTGGCGCGGAAGGCAAGCTTAGCGTGCGGATATGAATATTCCTTTTTCCGTAAACCGACTCTATACAACCCTAGCCCCCTCTAGTGTCTATATAAACCGGAGGGTTTAGTCTGTAGAGGCAATCATAATCATATAGGCTAGACATCTAGGGTTTAGCTATTACGATCTCATGGTAGATCAACTCTTGTAACCCCTATACTCATCAAAGTCAATCAAGAAGGAAGTAGGGTTTTACCTCCATCAAGAGGGCCCGAACCTGGGTAAACATCGTGTCCCCTGTCTCCTGTTACCATTGATCCTTAGATGCACAGTTCGGGACCCCCTACCCGAGAGCTGCCGGTTTTGACGCCGACACCGAGGTCTTTCATTGAAAAACTTTTGTTCAAGTATCCTTTTATGCTTTCCAGAAATTCTACATCATTTCCAATCAACAATATGTCATCCACATATAATATTCAAAATGCTACAGAGCTCCCACTCACTTTCTTGTAAATACAGACTTCTTCGAAAGTCTATATAAAACCATATGCATTGATCACATTATCAAAGCGTATATTCCAACTCCGAGTTGCTTGCACCAGTCCATAAATGGAGTGCTGGAGCTTGCACACCTTGTTAGCACCTTTAGGATCAACAAAACCTTCTGGTTGCATCATATACAACTCTTCTTTGAGAAGTCCATTACGGAATGCAGTTTTGACGTCCACATGCCAGATTATAAAATGCGGCAATTGCTAACATGATTCGGACAGACTTAAGAATCACTACGGGTGAGAAGGTCTCATTGTAGTCAACTCCTTGAACTTGTCAAAAAACCTTTCGCAACAAGTTGTGCTTTGTAGACAGTAACATTACCATCAGCGTCAGTCTTCTCTTGAAGATCCACTTATTCTCTATGGCTCGCCGATCATTGGGCAAGTCAACCAAAGTCCACACTTTGTTCTCATACATGGATCCTATCTCAGATTTCATGGCCTCAAGCCATTTATCAGTATCTGGGCTCATCATCGCTTCCTCATAGTTTGTAGGTTTGTCATGGTCTAGTAACATGACTTCCAGAACAGGATTACCGTACCACTCTGGTGCGGAACGTGCTCTGGTTGACCTACGAGGTTCGGTACTAACTTGGTCTGAAGTTTCATGATCATTATCATTAGCTTCCTCTCTAGTTGGTGTATGCATCACTGGAACTAATTTTTGTGATGAGCTACTTTCCAATTCGATTGAAGGTACAATTACCTCATCAAGTTCTACTTTTCTCTCACTCACTTCTTTTGAGAGAAACTCCTTCTCTAGAAAGGATCCATTCTTAGCAATAAAAATCTTGCCTTCGGATCTGTGATAGAAGGTGTACCCAACAGTTACTTTTGGGTATCTTATGAAGGCACACTTCTTCGATTTGGGTTCGAGCTTATCACTTTGAAACTTTTTCACATAAGCATCGCAACCCCAAACTTTAAGAAATGACAGCTTTGATTTCTTGCCAAACCGTAGTCGTACAATGTCGTCTCAGCGGATTTAGATGGTGCCTTATTTAACGTGAACGCAGTTGTCTCTAAAGCATAACCCCAAAACGATAGTGGCAAATCACTAAGAGGCATCATAGATCGCACCATATCTAATAAAGTACGGTTACGACGTTCGGACACACCATTACGCTGTGGTGTTCCAAGTGGCATGAGTTGCGAAACTATTCCACATTGTTTTAAATGAAGACCAAACTCGTAACTCAAATATTCGCCTCCGCGATCAGATTGAAGAAACTTTATTTTCTTGTTACGATGATTTTCTACTTCACTCTGAAATTCTTTGAACTTTTCAAATGTTTCAAACTTATGTTTCATTAAGTAGATATACCCATATCTGCTCAAATCATCTGTGAAGGTTAGAAAATAACGATACCCGCCGTGAGCCTCAACACTCATCGGACCACATACATCAGTATGTATTATTTCCAATAAGTCAGTGGCTCGCTCCATGATACGTCTCCAACGTATCTATAATTTTTGCTTGTTCCATGCTATTATATTATCTATTTTGGATGTTTAATGGGCTTTAATATGCTCTTTTATATTATTTTTGGGATTAACCTATTAACCGGAGGCCCAGTGCCAGTTTCTGTTTTTTGCCTATTTTAGAGTTTTGCAGAAAAGGAATACCAAACTGTCGGGGATATATCCCACGGTGTAACCCGGCTGGATGTATGACCCGGATAGATCTTGGCGACTCACTGGTGACCCGCCCGGAGCTTGGTGACTCACGGGTAAACCGCCCGATCTTGGCGGCTCATTAGTGACCCGGCGGGTGTTTCAGATGGATGACAAGGCCCAAGGCCCAGAAGACCATCTCATGTTATGGTGGGCCGGCTTAAGAGGAAAGGCATAAGGAATATTCTCCTACAAAGGAAGCAAGACTAAGACTCCACTTGTAATAGAGTAATCCTAATCCTACTAGGACTAGTCATGTAACCCGCCCCTTCAACATATATAAGGAGGGGCAGGGCTCCCCAAAGAGGGACAAGCAACAAGAAACAATATCTAGGGCTAGACACAAAGAGGAGAGACGGCTTACGGTGACTACCTCATAATCATAATGAGACCTAGCCACAAATAGCATGTAGGGTTATTACCGGATGACGTTTCCCGAAGCTCGAAGTTGTCTAAATCCTCGTCTTGTGTGTTGCGTCTCTTGATTCCGCTCAACCCCTTAAAGCTACCACATAGATGCGTTGGCCTCGCGACTAAATTCTTACACTAGGACATCTGCCATGACAATTCCACAACAGTTGGCGCCCACCGTGGGGCCTGCGCATGGTGGTGTTGAGTTCTTGGAGGGATCTCTCTAAGGGATCGAGAAGATCGTTATTTTCTAGATGAAGAAAAGTGGGCACAGAACAATCATGCAAGATAACCCAGGACGGAACAGTTGCCAAGCTCTTCAGAAATTCCTCCGCCGGCTGTTTTCCTAATTTTGTTGGTTAGTTTTGAAAGCTGGGAGTATGAGATTTAAATTCGAATGAGATTAGGGTTGCATATGTGTGCCGCCACAGGTGACCTAGCAATCTGCTGATCAGGAGCCAGATCGGTTTCGGGAGTTCTGCTGCTAGAAGTCTGTACCAAGAGGATTTAAAAAAACGCATGCCAATCGTCACGGCAGCAGTGCTTTGTCCGGCGAAGCAGCTGCAGTTAAATCACGAGCCGCCGCTGTCAAGTTGCAGCTGGCGAAAGCAGGTCCCGAGACAGATTCGTACCGCAATCACTGAAGGCAAGTCAACTTGCCTGGGAAAACTGGAATAAACGACGGGAGTAAAATTGGCAGTTTGAGGCCTCTTTTGGTTCATAGGATAGGATTATCATAGGAATAGGAATCTTGTAGGAAATGAGATGACATGTATCTCAAATCCTATGAGTAGGAATAGGAAACAAGATGTCATTTAGTTGACACCAAAGAAATTTTTCCATTGAGTCTAGGCTCTTTTTTATTTTCCTATGAAATGTGGAGGATTGGAACCAATTCTATGTAGGAATAGGAATCCATTCCTATGAAGCAAAGGGCTCTAAAGGAAAATTCCTATAAGAATCCTATCCGCTAGAATTCCTATGAAATTCCTCACGCCGCATAGTCAACAATTGACTCTCCAACACGGCCTAGTGATCCGACAAGTTCTTTGCTACTGATTCAAGTACGGTGGAGAGCGAGTCCTACTCGGACAAGGATAGGCATCTGCTATGCTTTAGGCTGTTCATGTTTGAAATCCACATGAGGGCAAAAAGTAGCTATCACCAGATCAAGTGGAAAGCACTCATTAGTTATTATTTCTATACCGCATAGGAAAAGTGACTTGCCATAGATTTCTAGGTTTGGGATGAAGAGCCGTACTCACATGGGATCCTATACTAATCAGACGAGGCCAAAATCAACTGCTATGCCCCGGGGATCGCTCGCCGGAAAATTGATCCACCGCTCTCCACGGCCGTGGCTTGTGCGCCTGTGCCCCTGGCTCGAACGCCTCCGCGGCCATGGCCCTGCTTCGCTGTCGCCGCTAGCCGGCTCATCTGTTCAACCACCTCCATCTTGGTGTCCGCTGCGAGTCGCCGTCGCCTGCTGCCTCACCTCTAGGCTACCACGCCTCGAGTCGCCCCTGCTTAGTTTTGCCTCTGAGCCGCTACCCCCAGGCATGCTCTCCTGCTGGTTGCCGCCTGAAGAAAGGAATGGTGGGGAGCTGATTGGACGATTGACAAAGAAAAACAAAAAGAGAGATAAAAAAGGGTGGATGTGGATTAAGTCATCATTCACGTTGCTGTTGGGCTCCGTATCCTAGTTAAATTATGGACGTGCAAAGATCATTGGTCATCCCAATGCATCAGGTGATATCTTTCCTCTATATTTTATTAATGTGTTAATTCATCTGAGAATAATTACTTGGGCGTGTAATATTGTTTCGCAGGACAATTGTTCATTACAAATGAGGCATTATATTGTGGGTATGGAGCACGCACTAGTAATGTTCTGCAGTGACATTTTCGTCCGTGCCACCCTACCCGATGAACGGACGTGCGCAAGTTGCCGCCCCAGTGGCCCGATCTACATTAACTCACCCGTCCGAGCGGCTTACCGCGCTTGCGATTACTCGCCCGTCCGCACGGCTTACCACACCCGCGGTTGACTCGCCCGTCCGCACCGACTTACAATGTTGCCGCTGACTCTCCCGTTCGCACTGGCTTACAACGCTGCGGCCGGCTCATTTGTCTGCTCCCGCGGCCGACTCGGTCGTGATTGGTTTCAGCGACACCGAGGTGATCATCAACTTTGTGGCGGATAATTTCCGGCCTAACATATCAGGTGAAATCTATCTAAGTCTATTTTAATTAACACATTGTTTTTATCAAGCAACAGTTACTCCGGCTTGTAATATTTTTATGCAAGGTGACTATTAAAAGAAAAGGGGGTGGTGTTATACCACCGATGCACGTTCGGCTGTGCCACTCGGCTTCACGGACAGGCGTGTCATGGTCCGGTTTTCATCAAAGCACCGGCCGATTCGCCCGTCCGCACCGCCTTACAGCGCCACGAACGACTCGCCCGTCCGCCCTCGCGATCGGTTCACGCATCCGCACCGGCTTACAACAAGGAGGACAACTTGCTCGTCCGCACCGGCTTACAACGCTGTGGCTGACTGATCTGTCTGCTCCCGCGGCCGACTCACCCGTGATTGATTTTAGCTTCGCCATGGTGATCATCAAATCCGCGGTGATAATTACTGGCCTGACGCATTAGGTGAAATCCATCCAGTATGTTTTTTATATTACATATTGCTTTTCTTTAAAAAAGCAATTACTCTGGCTTGCAAGTTTCTCCAATGCAGGACAAGTTATCTACTGCAAAAGGGATTATTATAACACTAAGCTATTGAATGACTCATATCGTTTTATATCACGGTCAAAAATGGAGAATCTCAAGACAACTCCTCGAGTAGTCTTAAGACTCAGGGGCTATGATGACATGACTTAGCAAATATCATGAGATTCAAGACCCCGGGTCATTGGAGGGAAGACAGCCCGGTCCCGGAGGCTACCGCCATATTGGTAAAAAAATTAAAGGCCGTCAGAAAATTTCCGGCTCACAATGATGCTTCGGTTTACAATCCGGCTCAAGGTAAACATGTCTCCCACAAAGCTTTGAAGATCTAAATGTCTGGTTTAAAATTCTGGTTTAAAAAGAATTCATCTCTCGCAAGTTCGAGTTTTCAGAAAAAATTACAGGGACCAAAGAGAGTTTGTTGCACAGCACAACTCAAACATAGGCACCCGGCGAGCACAGCTCAGAAATATATCACTTGGGGGCTTCCAGCTTATTGAGCTAAGCTATGATTACCCTTTAATCTGGCTCATAGCCACATTTACAGGTCATTTGGGGGCTTCCTGTTCAAACATAGGTCATATTCGAACCAAAGAGAACATAGCTGTCGTAACCCTTATGATCGGCGCAAAGCCAAACTCACTAGGGGGGCTTCTTGATCGTATCTAAATCATAGCTTAACCCCTTTTGGGTCCCACTTGGATCGTCGAATCAGGGTCGTTAAAAACTTCTCAAGGTCATTTGGGGCTTCCTATTCAAACATAGGTCATATTCGAACCAAAGAGAACATACCTGTCGGTACCCTCTTGATCGGCGCAACGCCAAATCCACTGGGGGCTACATGATCGTATTCGAATCCTAGCTTAAGACCTTTGGAACGGTTTGCTGATCGTATTCGAATCAGAAACCTCAATTTTTATTTGATTTAAGTTTTTGCAAACAATCTTTTGGGTTTTGAGACTTTTTGCTCATATCTGAAGCATATAAGTGTGGTTTCGTTTAAACCCGGCTTGGCTTTGGACGATAAGTCGCCAGCATATGACAATCATCATATATTTGGAAGTATTGGCTTCTAAGGATTGGGTTATCACCCTTACTGCACAGGTAATGTAAACCGGCAGTACAAATTAAATATCACAATGGTTATATGTGAGGTATTATGACCCGCCCTGCGGTAAACCGCCAAGGGTTGTTGTGATCTACTTGTGTGCAGAGTAATACTACATTTGGGTGGTTACCCGCCCTGGCTCTTAACGTTAAGTCACCAGGGCATATTTTGTTTAAACTTTGTGCAGGATTTGCAGAACTATGACTAATATAAATGATTCAGTCCAAGCTCATCACTGAAATTGGTGTCTCAAAAGGGTTATCAATTACTGATTTTCTCAAGGGCTATAGGCCACAGGGTTACAAAAATTCCGGCTTACAATGAATGCGCATTTAGTCGTCACCGGCCAAGAGCCACCATGTATTTAAACTCCGGATCTACTTGTCAACTGATGAGGTATTCAAATCTTTAATAGCCAAAACTGGCTGGATTTTCATGATGATATTGAATGATTGAGGTTTTTTGTACCGGATTGTATTATTCAAATCTTGAATAGCCAACATGGCTGGATTTCTATTGTGATTATCAATAACCAGTGTTATGATTGAGGTTTTCAAAGTCGCTTTAGCGCAACGGCTATTATTTTCATCAGTGAGCATGATTTCTTTTACAATGGAGGGAATAGTCCCGAGTCGCTGCAGGCTTACAACCCGGCACCTGGGGGCTACATTATTCAGTTTGAGATTATATCAAATATGCAACTCCCATGTCGTTGCCAGCATGCACCATGGCACTTGGGGGCTAATGCAAAGTCATTTTTTTCTCAACTTATTAAATACCCGACTCATCACATTTTAAATGAGCCGGCCCTTGGGGGCTACCAATTGCTCCTGTCAATAATTCAAGGTACACAAGTTTTATTCCATTATATTGAAGGGTCCACTCCTCACTTGGTAAAGCACAAAGCTCTCAACCTTGTGGATGTGGGTTCAAGCCCCATGATGGGGGTTACATCATATGATGTTCTTTTCAAAAGAAGTATATAAAGTCCCAGCTCAATATTATCTTACTGAGCCGGCCCTTGGGGGCTATACGTTGTTGTTCAAGTCTATATGATCATATTTATGAAGTCCCTGCTCATTATTGCCTAATGACCCGACCCTTGGGGGCTACACTGGTTGAAGTTTTTTATGAGTATAAGGCAATTACAAGTCCCAGGTTGCTGCAAGCATGACAACTCGGCACTTGGGGGCTACATATATGGAGTATTCAGTCTTTACTAGTGACTAAGATAAACAACATGGATTTCTTTAAAGTGGCGGTATTTATGTTGAAGCAAGTCTTAAGTCATCACTTTGTTTTTGCTCAAGACTTGGGGACTACGGGTAATATGGATATAAGGGAGAAAAATCTTCAAATTCTCAGTTTTGAGTAAACCAGATTGACCCGGCGTCACCAATAATTATGACCCGGCGTCGGCAACAATTATGACCCGGTGCTATCAATATTTACAAACCGGATATTTTGGCAATGATAAACCGGCAGGTTCTACAAGCCGGCTGAAAGTCAGATGAGTTTTTCAAGACCAATATTTTTTAAGCCGGCGCTTTGGAAGCCGATTCAAGTGGATTATTTCTTACAATATTTCTCTATAAAGATACCAATGTCTGCAAATTGACTCTAAAGCTGGTCTATTGACCCGAATTTCTCAAAAGAAGTATCTGGAATTTTTATTGACAAAATTGAAACATATCTGCTAAGGGAGATTTGCTATCAGATCATTGACATGTATATATCAACAAGGAAATGACAAGGACTTAAGGATGATCAGGTGCCGGCTTACAAAATATTTAACCCGGAGCACAACCTGTCAAATTTGTTCTTGTGTTTATATCATATATTAGTTTAACATGGATAAATTCAAATTAAACTGGGGGCTAATGTTGGGGATATATCCCGCGGTGTAACCCGGCTGGATGTATGACCCGGATGGATCTTGGCGACTCACTGGTGACCCGCCCGGAGCTTGGTGACTCACGGGTAACCCGCCTGATCTTGGCGGCTCATTAGTGACCCAGCGGGTGTTTCAGATGGATGACAAGGCCCAAGGCCTAGAAGACCATCTCATGTTATGGTGGGCCGTCTTAAGAGGAAAGGCATAAGGAATATTCTCGTACAAAGGAAGCAAGACTAGGACTCCACTTGTAATAGAGTAATCCTAATCCTACTAGGACTAGTCATGTAACCCGCCCCTTCAACATATATAAGGAGGGGCAGGGCTCCCCAAAGAGAGACAAGCAACAAGAAAGAATATCTAGGGCTAGACACAAAGAGGAGAGCCGGCTTACGGTGACTCCCTCATAATCATAATGAGACCTAGCCACAAACAACATGTAGGGTTATTACCGGATGATGTTTCCCGGGGCCCGAAGCTGTCTAAATCCTCGTCTTGTGTGTTGCGTCTCTCGATTCCGCTCAAACCCTTCAAGCTACCACATAGTGCGTTGGCCTCGCGACTAAATCGTTACACTAGGACATCTGCCGTGACAATTCCACGACACAAAGGGAGTCCAAACGGAATGAAACCTTCGAGATGATCTTTCTTGGACCGAAAGCAATCTAGAAGACTTGGAGTCGAAGTATGGAACTCCATGAGGAAGCCACGAGGCAGGAGGGCGCACCTATGGGGTAGGCGCGCCCCCACCCTCGTGGGCCCCTCGTAGCTCCACCGACGTACTTCTTCTGCCTATATATATACTCTTATACACTAGAAACAAGAGGGAGAGCTACGAAACCACTTTTCCACTGCCGCAACCTTCTGTACCCGTGAGAACCCATCTTGGGGCCTTTTCCGGCAATCTGCCGAAGGGGCAATCGATCACGGAGGGCTTCTACAGCAACACCATTGCATCTCCGATGAAGCGTGAGTAGTTTACCACAGACCGTCGGGTCCATAGTTATTAACTAGATGGATTCTTCTCTCTTTTTGATTCTCAATACAAAGTTCTCCTCGATGTTCTTGGAGATCTATTCTATGTAATACTCTTTTGCGGTGTGTTTGTTGAGATCCGATGAATTGTGGATTTTTAAACAAGATTATCTATGAATATTATTTGGTTCTTCTCTGAATTCTTATATGCATGATTTGATATCTTTGCAAGTCTCTTCGAATTATCGGTTTAGTTTGGCCTACTAGATTGATCTTTCTTGCAATGGGAGAAGTGCTTAGCTTTGGGTTCAATCTTGCAGTGTCCTTTCCTAGTGATTGTAGGGGTAGCAAGGCATGTATTGTATTGTTGCCATCGAGGATAAAAACATGGGGTTTATATCATATTGCTTGAGTTTATCCCTCTACATCATGTCATCTTGCTTAATGCGTTACTCCGTTCTTATGAACTTAATACTCTAGATGCATGTTGGATAGCGGTCGACGTGTGGAGTAATAGTAGTAGATTGTAACACCCCGTATGTAACTTGCCATATTTGTATTCCAACTCTTGCCATTTCCGGCACTAAGTTATGATATTTCCTCATTGTCGAGTTTTTGTATTCGTGTTGTTTTTGTATTTGTCATGCATCTCATATCATGTCATCATGTGCTTTGCATTTGCATACGTGTTCGTCTCATGCATCTCAGCATTTTCCCCGTTGTCCGTTTTGCATTCCGGCGCTCCTATGTCCTCCGGTGTCCCTTTCTACCTCTTTTCGTGTGCGGGTGTTAAACGTTTTCGGATTGGACCGAGACTTGCCACGCGGCCTTGGTTTACTACCGGTAGACCGTCTGTCAAGTTTCGTGCCATTTGGACTTCGTTTGATACTCCAACGGTTAACCGAGGGACCGAAAAGGCCTCGTGTGTGTTGTAGTCTAACACCCCTCCAAAGTGGCCCAAAACCCGCCTAAACCCCTTCCATCATCTAGATCGTTCGATCACGATCGCGTGGCCGCAAACCGTGCTCAATTTGGAGCCTCCTAGCTCCTCCTACCTATATAAAGGCATCTCCTCTGAAATTCCGGATCCAAACCACCCTAACCCTAGCTCCCCTCGTCCCTCAGTGCGCCGGACATGTCCGGGTGCACCGGACACACCTCGCCGCGCCAACCGCCGGGCGCCACGTGGCAGCGCCATTGCCCCTGCGCCGCCGGCCCGCCGAAGCCCAGGTCGGGCCCTCTCCGCCGCCCGACCGGGCCGCGCCCCGCCCCCCATCGCCTGGGTGCCCCCGCCGCCCGCAAGTTCACGCCACCGCCCAGAGCTCGCGCCGGCCGCCGTGTGCCATCGCCAACCTCGCCGCTCCGGCGACCTCCACCCGCGCCGCCCTGCCGCATCGCCGCCGCCCGTCGCCGCCTTCCTCACCGACCGCGCCAATGTCCACCACCGGCGAGCCCCCGCTCCGGATCCAGCTCCCCCGATCTAACTCCGGCGAGCTCCATCGTCGACTCCGGCGAACTCCGGTGAACCTCGAAGTCCGTGCCCCGATCCGGATCCAGATCTAGAAACCCTAACCTCGGTTGACATTTTGCCCTGTTTCAGTAATTATTTGCATACTTCATCATGCCATAACTCTGCATCCTGGCTCCGTTTTGGGCGTGTAGCATATCAAATTATTCATCTCGACGAGTACTTCATTTCATCTCATTGCACCATGTTCATTTGAGTTCATCTAGATGACCTAAATGCTGTTGCAAGAGTGCTAGTTTATATTAGTTTCAGATTCTTATCAGTAATTGGACATTTGTCATTTTTGCCATGATTGATGTGTGCCTCCTATGAACTTGAGCCCTACATGTGTTTTGAAGTATGCCATGCCATCTTTACAGGGGTGTATGCCATGTATTTTTGTGATCTCTATGGGGACTAGCACAAGCATGCAAAGTAGTCCTCGTAATGTTGCTGATTTCAGGGACTTAGAAATCTTCTAAGTCTTTGTCCTGTCAATATTTTTATGCCATGTGTTCATGTTGCTACAGAGTGATCCATGCCTCTTTTGAGCATGACCAGTAAGGATGTTTTATAGATATTGTTGTGCTCTATCCATCCATGTCTTTGTTTGCAATTATGGAGCACCGTGGCTTGACTCAATCGAGCTCTACTTTTGCTATAAAATGTTCCTGGCAGAATGTTTACATGTTAAGCATTTTTGCCGAGGTTGTTGTAGTTGATCCATGCATGCTATGACGTTTCTCTTGCCATGTTTAGCTTCTATGCCATGTCTACTTGTTGGGTGTATGCTTAGTTTGTCATGCAATGCCTTGTGATGAGTGCATCGAGCTCATAAACATGCCTACTTGATATCTGTTTTGCCATGTTCCAGTTTTTCTTCTAAGTCTTAATCTGTTAACGATATTTGCTATGTTCACATGGTTGCCATTGTGTTTTTTGATCCCTTTTGGCTTATGGTCAGTAAGGGACTTTTGTTGTATGCTTTGAGTAGCTTTATTCCATGCCTTGCTTTGCCATGATATGTTCCTGTAGCATGTTGTTATTTTGCTCTAAACATTGCTTCCTGATGTTAAATTCCTGGCATGTTGTTATTTTCACTAAGTTTGTAACATGTTATCTTTTGCACTTTTGCCATGCTTGTTTGAACCTGCTATTGAGTGAATTAGCCGTAGCTCGGTGTTCATATTTTTTCAAGCATCTTGAGTGGATCCCTGCCATGTATTTTGTTGCTATGTTAGAGTGCTTTAGCTTGTTGTTCTTGATGCATTTAGATGGCCTCGTGCTGTTAATCACAGCTTTGTGCCATATTTGTTTTGCTTGTCATTTCCAAACCGTGCATCTGATTCCGGTGATCTTTATATTGATTTCGACCGAAATCAACTCCTCTTTCCAGTGGCACTCTTGGATTTCCAAGTTGAGGCCAGGTTCAATCATTCCTTTCCGAAGCATGCATACGCATCACATATCGCATCCCGCATATCATGACATGTTTTTCATCATGTTGTTTGTGCATTGCACGTGGTTGATTGTGTCTCCCTTTTCTTGTGTTCTTTCCTTGGGTAGAGCCCGGAGACGAGTACGTGATCGAGGAGCCCGTTGAGTACATTTACGAGGATCAAGCTAACGTCAACTCGGAGAACTTTGCAGGCAAGATGACCATACCCTCGAAATCACTTCTATGTTTGCTTGCTTGATGCTTGCTCTTTTTCTATGCCTATGCTACGATACCTACCACTTGCTTATCATGCCTCCCATATTGCCATGTCAAACCTCTAACCCACCTTGTCCTAGCAAACCGTTGTTTGGCTATGTTACCGCTTTGCTCAGCCCCTCTTATAGCGTTGCTATAGTTGCAGGTGAAGATTGGAGTTTGTTCCTTGTTGGAACATGTTTATTGTTGGGATATCATTATTATATCCTGTCTATTTTTAATGCATCTATACACCTGGTAAAGGGTGGAAGGCTCGGCCTTATGCCTGGTGTTTTGTTCCCCTCTTGCCGCCCTAGTTTCCGTCATACCAGTGTTATGTTCCTTGATTTTGCTTTCTTTACACGGTTGGATTATAATGGGAATCCCTTGACAGTTCGCCTTGAATAAAACTCCTCCAGCAAGGCCCAACCTTGGTTTTACCATTCGCCACCTAGCCTCTTTTCCCTTGGGTTTCCGGAGCCCGAGGGTCATCTTTATTTAAACCCCCCTGGGCCAGTGCTCCTCTGAGTGTTGGTCCGAACCGAGTAGACTGCGGGGCCACCTCGGGGCAACTTGAGGGTTGGTTTTACTTGTAGGATGTCTCATCTGAGTGTGCCCTGAGAACGAGATATGTGCAGCTCCTATCGGGGTTTGTCGGCACATTCGGGCGGCTTTGCTGGTTTAGTTTTACCATTGTCGAGATGTCTTGTAACCGGGATTCCGTGTCTGATCGGATTGTCTTGGGAGAAGGAATATCCTTCGTTTACCGTGAGAGCTTCTGATGGTCTAAGTTGGGACACCCCTGCAGGGTTATGAACTTTCGAAAGCCGTGCCCGCGGTTATGGGCAGACGGGAATTTGTTAATGTCTGGTTGTAGAAAACCTTAATCTTAACTTAATTAAAATGAATCAACAGAGTGTGTGGCCGTGATGGTCTCTTTTCGGCGGAGTTCGGGAAGAGAACACGGTCTCGTGTTATGCTTGAACGTAGGTTGTTCTAGGATCACTTCTTGATCATAGTTTATCGATCGTGCCTTTGCCTTCTCTTCTCGCTCTCTTTTGCGTATGTTAGCCACCATATATGCTAGTGCTTGCTGCAGCTCCACCTCATACCTTTTACCCTTCCTATAAGCTTAAATAGTCTTGATCGCGAGGGTGTGAGATTGCTGAGTCCCCGTGACTCACAGATTACTTCAAAACCAGATGCAGGGACCGATGATACCGCTCCAGGTGATTCGACTGAGCTCAAGTGGGAGTTCGATCAGGACTCGGGACGATACTACGTTTCCTTTCCAGACGATCACTAGTGGTGCCCAGTTGGGGCAATCGGGGACTTTGTTGCAATTGGGGTTGTTCTTTATTTTGGTTCCGTAGTCGGACCTTGATTGTATCTGGATGAATGTAATGATATTTATGCTATTGTGTGATGTTGCGAGTTTAAGCCAACTATGTACCTCTTTTCCTTATTCATTACATGGGTTGTGTGAAGATTACCCCACTTGCGACATTGTTTACAATGCGGTTATGCCTCTAAGTCGTGCTCCGACACGTGGGAGATATAGCCGCATCGTGGGTGTTACAAGTTGGTAATCAGAGCCTTCCCCAACTTTAGGAGCCCCCTGCTTGATCGAATCGCTGGCGTTGTTGAGTCTAGAAAAATGTTTTGAGTCATTTAGGATTATATATATCGGAGAGTAGGATTCTTTTTACTCCTCAGTCCCTTCGTCGCTCTGGTGAGGCATCCTGACGTAGAGTTTTGAATCTTCTCTTCTCAAGTTTCACTAAAAAAATTTAGGATCACGCAGGTATCTTGGAATCGTTTCGATGGTTTTGTGACGAGAACATTGTTCTTGGTGCCTCCTGACATTTAGGGGTTGTGGCAGTGTCCCGGGGAGTTGAGCTCCGAGGTGTTGTCGTCACAATTTTATCGTTGCAATTCTGGAATACCTGAGTTTCGCCGACATCGAAAATCTCTTTTATGCAGTTGTTGGTGAGATAACCTCGATGCCAGCCAGTACTGGGGTGGGAGTTCGGGAGTATTGCCATAACTCGTATAACATATGCTTTTCGAAGGTTGTGGTAAATGATTTCCGAAGGTTTCTTGGTTATGTGTTGAAGGATGGATACATCTGTATGTAGGATTTGCTAGCTTTGGGTGAGATATTATGCTTCCCATGTATCCCCAACACCTTGTTGCATAACCGGGAGAATTTCGGGAGTTTCATAGGTGGGAATTCATGTAGCTCTAGTATTTCTTCCGCGGATATTTGGTTTGCGATTGGGTAATCCTTACCAAGTATTTGTTCTTGTCCGTACCTTGTTGCTCTATTCTTCTACCTCTATCTAAGTGGCTTCTAAATTTATGGAAGTGTGACCATTTCAATTGGAATTCATTCGTTCATTTTGTTCGGATGTTAAGACTATATGTTGCAATTTCGATCCATTTGATTCAGCTTGAATATATGTCTTTCAAGATGCTAACGGATGTCACCCTCTTCAGGATGGCTCCTCCAACGCGTCAGAATCCTGATCCGCCACCACCACCTCCACCTCTGGAGGCATGGCAAGCTGTGATGGCTGCTACCAAGGCAAACACGCAGATGCTCATGCAACTCTTGCAAGAGCGCAACCTAGGAAATCAAGGCCATGGTAACTTTCAGAATCAGTTTGCTACACTCAACCAGTTCCTCGCGAACCAGCCAAAGACCTTCAGTAACTGTGTCGAGGCAACAGACGCTGATGATTGGCTCATGGGTATCTGCAAGCATTTCGAGTGCAGCAACATCAGGCCTAAGGACTTTGTTAAGTTTGCTTCATTCCAACTCAAAGACCAAGATGCAGAGTGGTATCAGTAGTACAAAGATTCCAGAGGAGGTCGTGTGATTACCTGGGATGAATTCCGTCAAGACTTCAAAGCTCACCACATTCCTTAGAGTGTTGTTGAGAGCAAGCGTGAGGAGTTCCGCAACCTGAAGCAAGGCAGCTTGTCTGTTTACCAGTACAACATCATGTTCTAGAAGCTCACCCGTTTCGCTAAGCAAGATGTCCCTGACGAGAAGAGCATGATTTATCAGTTCAGAGGTGGCCTCAGAGAAGATCTCCAACTAGCTCTTGTTCTTTTTGAGCCACAGAAGTACGAAGAGTTTTACAACATGGCACTGAAACAAGAGACTGCTCAGCTAAAGTGCGATGCTTCCAAGAAGCAAGTCAGAGATGCGACCCCTTCTTCCTCAACTCAAGTGGCAACTAAGCAGCAAAAGTATTGGTTGCCTCCTCCTCTGTTCCGTCAGCCTTATTAGCAGAAGAGCAAATGTGGCAATGGATCTTCCCACCCACCCAACCCAGGCTTTCAGAACAAGACTTCGTCTCATGCTCCAAGATCAAGTGCTCTATATCACCGTCCGCTTTCGGAGGTCACGTGCAACAAGTGTCAGCAGAAGGGTCACTATGCCAACAAATGCTTCAATCAGAGGCGTCTTCCTCCTCCTCCTCCTATGAGATCTACCAGTACCGCAGTGGTCAAGCATAATCCCAAGCACGCCAAGGTCAACATGATGAATGCAGCTCAGGCAGAGGACTCGTCAGATGTGATTATGGGTAACCTTCCTGTTAACGATGTTCCTGCAAAAGTTCTTTTTGACACTGGTGCATCGCATTCTTTCTTGTCATTCCCATTTGCATCAAAGCACAATGTTGACACAGAGGTTTTGCCCAAAGTCATGCAAGTTGTTTCTCCCAGAAAGCTTATGACTTCTAGTTTGGTTGCTCCCGATGTCTCTATCACGTTGGGCGACTATAAATTTCTGTCCTCTCCAGTGGTCCTTGGTAACTCGGATATTGATCTTATTCTCAGAATGGACTGGCTTTCTAAGCACAAGGCTCATCTTGATTGTGCTGCCAGGCAGATTCAGTTGACACATTCGTCTGAGGATGTAATCGTCTTTGCCGCTCGTGATGATACCATTCGACTATTTTCTCTCAATGAGAAGGGCGAGTTGGATGCCATCTCTCAGATTCCAGTCGTTTTTGAGTATCAAGACGTCTTTCCAGAAGAGCTTCCAGGAATGCCTCCGCACCGGCCAGTTGAATTCGTCATCGATCTTGAACCTGGGACGAAACCTGTTTGCAAACGTCCTTACAAGCTTGGACCTGAAGAGTTGAAGGAGCTGAAGAAGCAACTCGATATTCTAGAGTGTATGGGTCTCATCCGACCAAGTTCTTCTCCATGGGGTTGTGGTGTTCTTTTCGTCAAGAAGAAGGATGGAACGGACCGACTTTGTGTCGACTACCGTCCGTTGAACAAGAAGACCATAAAGAACAAGTACCCACTTCCCAACATCAATGAGCTTTTAGAACAACTCAAAGGTGCTCAAGTATTCTCCAAGCTTGATCTCTGTATGGGCTATCATCAGATTCGCATTCGTGAAGAAGATATCCCCAAGACAGCATTCAGAACAAGCTATGGTTCATACAAATACATTGTCATGTCTTTCGGCCTTGTCAATGCTCCTCCAACATTCTCTCGCATGATGAACTTCATCTTCAATGCCTACACAAATGACTTCGTCTTGGCCTACCTCGATGACATTTTGGTCTTTTGCAAGAACAAGGAGGATCATGCCAAGCACTTGAGATTGGTGCTGGATAAACTCAGACAACACCAGTTCTATGCGAAGTTTTCAAAGTGTGAGTTTTGGCTCGATGAGGTTCTCTACCTTGGGCATATCATCTCTGCCAAGGGCATAGCTATTAATCCTGAGAAGGTGTCTGCAATTGTGAATTGGGAACCACCTCAGAAGTGTGAAGCAACTCCGCAGCTTCCTTGGGCTCGCAAGCTATTGTCGAAGGTTCGTTGAGAACTTCTCTAAGATCGCGAAGCCTCTCTCCAACCTTCTGCAAAAGCATGTGAAGTATGTATGGTCGCCTGAATGTGACATCGCTTTCAACACCCTGAAAGAGAAGTTAGTCACTGCTCCAGTTATGACTCCTCCTGATGAATCCAAACCATTCGAGGTCTTCTGTGATGCTTCCCTTCAAGGTCTTGGTGCAGTGTTGATGCAAGAGAAGAAAGTTTTGGCATATACCTCTCGCCAGTTGAAGCCGAACGAAAAGAACTACCCCACTCATGACCTCGAGTTGGCGGGAGTTGTCCATGCTCTTTTAACATGGAGACATCTCTTGTTGGGAAGAAAAGTGGGCATCTTCACTGATCATAAGAGTCTCAAGTACATCTTCACTCAGCCAAACCTCAACCTCAGGCAGACTCGTTGGGTCGAAATGATTCAAGAGTATAATCCAAGTATCGAATACACTCCAGGCAAGGCCAATGTAATTGCTGACGCATTGAGTAGGAAGGCTTACTGCAACAATTTGATTATCAAGCCCTCCCAACCAGAGCTTTGTGAAGCTTTTCGCAAACTTAATCTCCAAGTTGTTCCTCAAGGATTCCTTGCCAACCTCCAAGTCTCTCCTACTTTGGAAGATCAGATTCGTGAGGCTCAACTTCTTGATGCTATGGTGAAGAAGGTGAAGATTGGGATTGCCAAGAGTCAACCCAAGTACAAGTGCTATCGTCTCGATGACAAGTGTCGGTGTCAAAACCGGCGGATCTCGGGTAGGGGGTCCCGAACTGTGCGTCTAGGCGGATGGTAACAGGAGACAAGGGACATGATGTTTTTACCCAGGTTCGGGCCCTCTCGATGGAGGTAAAACCCTACTCCTGCTTGATTAATATTGATGATATGGGTAGTACAAGAGTAGATCTACCACGAGATCAGAGAGGCTAAACCCTAGAAGCTAGCCTATGGTATACTGTTGTCATTATGTCCTACGGACTAAACCCTCCGGTTTATATAGACACCGGAGGGGGCTAGGGTTACACAAAGTCGGTTACAATGGGAGGAGATCTACATATCCGTATTGCCAAGCTTGCCTTCCACGTCAAGGAAAGTCCCATCCGGACACGGGACGAAGTCTTCAATCTTGTATCTTCGTAGTCCAAGAGTCCGGCCAATGGTTATAGTCCGGCTGTCCGGATACCCCCTAATCCAGGACTCCCTCAGTAGCCCCTGAACCAGGCTTCAATGACGACGAGTCCGGTGCGCAGATTGTCTTCGGCATTGCAAGGCGGGTTCCTCCTCCGAATACTTCATAGAAGATTTTGAACACGAGGATCGTGTCCGGCTCTGCAAAACAAGTTCCACATACCACCATAGAGGGAGAGAGTAACATTTCCACAAATCTAATCTGCTGACATATTCTATAGCGTGACATCACACCACAGCCAAGCCTTTATTCGAACCGTTTTTACTGTCCCACCTCAGCGCGCTTTGCGAGGCGGTTTCCTTGGCACGTCTTGTCAAAGCAGAGATCGTGTCCCCTTATCATGGGATTCTCATCAATACGGGCATGGGTAACCCAACTGTGCCATTGATTATAGTGCTTGGGGGATAAGCGAGTTTTAACAGGCTGGTGGGGATGCATAGTTTCGTCCGCCCATATAAAGGGATAAGGATTCACCTTTTCATCCACGCCTTCTTCCTCCTTTGCTCATCCATTTTCGCACACTCGAGCTCCAGCGCCCAAGTCCGCACTTCCCACCTCAACCCTCTCCAACCATGTCCGGAGCGGGAGGCAGGTGGATGGTCTCCTCTGTCACGGAGGGACACATCAAGAAGCTGAGGAGAGCCGGATACCTGCCCGACGACATCGTGCACCGGCTCCCAGATGAGGGGCAGCTCATCCCCACCCCTAGGCCCCACGAGAGGGTAGTGTTCCTTACCCATTTCCTCC
Source organism: Triticum dicoccoides (assembly GCF_002162155.2). Lineage (NCBI taxonomy): Eukaryota > Viridiplantae > Streptophyta > Magnoliopsida > Poales > Poaceae > Triticum > Triticum dicoccoides. The sequence goes on along the minus strand of NC_041390.1, from coordinate 500,577,574 downwards.
GCGGACTGGGATTCCCTCTCCACCCATTCGTCCGGGGGCTCATGTTCTACTACGGCCTGGATTTCCATGATCTGGCCCCGAACTTCATCCTCAACATCTCGGCGTTTATCGTCGTGTGCGAGGCCTTCCTCCGCATCAAGCCCCACCTCGGCTTATGGCTGAAGACCTTTAATGTCAAGCCAAAGGTAGTGAGCGGTCGCCAGGCGGAGTGCGGAGGCGCCATGCTGGGAAAGATGCCCAACGTCACATGGCTCGAGGGCTCCTTCGTGGAGACCATAAAGGGGTGGCAATCGGGGTGGTTCTATATCACCAAGCCGCATGACCCCGAATGGGCAGCGGCCCCCGAGTTCCGATCTGGCATCCCCACGCGGCTCACCTCCTGGCAAGAGAAGGGCATGTCCTAGGGTATTTTGGGAGAGCTGACCGGACTCCAAACATGTATCCAAAACATGGTGAGCAAGAAGCTCAAACTCGTCAACGTAGTCCAGGTCATGCTCATCCGCCGGATCCTCCCGTGTCAACGACGGGCTTTCAACTTGTGGGAGTTTGACCCGGCCCAGCACCAAACTCTGAACAGGCTCTTCGACACAACACACGAGGATGCCTGGAAGGTGCTATTCAAGGGCGCTGAGGTTCCCCCTCCCACTACCGAGGATCGCGGATTCTGCACGAAGCGCCAAGCCAGCGCGGTAAGCTGTTTTTACCTCTTACAGGATACTCGTTTTTCATAGTTTGACTCTATGCGGGATCTAAGCTCCTATACCTTTGACAGGACTAGCAGGAGACGGCCGGATAGATTGACTGTCCAGCTCCTTTGCCTGAAGGCCCAGCATTCGCCCGCTTGGCGGAGCTGCTGGTTCCGGCACCTTACGTGGTGCCGGAGAAGCAGGCCAAGAAGAAGGCCACGGGAACCCGAAAGAGTTCCCGGCGCCCGGTGGTGTCAGACTCGTCATCCGATGACTCCGAGGCGCACTCCTCCCACGAAGATGAGGAGGAGGAAAAAGAGGCTTCTTCCCCTCCAGCAGGGGGAGAAAAGAAAAGGAAGGCCGCCCCAATGGGGGAGGCCGGAGGGTCCAAGAAGGGAAGGACCCTTCCTCCGGACTACTCCACCAACGCCGCCGACGGCGAAGGGGAGTGGCCGCCCAGGGCCAAGCGCCTGGCGAAGTCATAAGTATTCGGACACCAGAGTGACTCGTAACGTTCCTTCATTGCACAGCTTCTCCTAACACCGAATATAATCATGCAGTCCGCCCCGAGCCCAAGTCGACATATCATCAAGTGGTTCCTTGGATTCATCAGATGTGAATAGCTTTTCGCTTCCGACCGCTTCCACCCCTCGCCCTACGGATAACGCCGAGGTGCTGTGCCAAAGGGTTCCAAGCCGAGGGGAGGTGGTCCTGGAGGCGCCGCAAGGCGACCTTCCAGATTGCAGGCACAAGGGGAGCAAGGCTCCCAAGGGCTCCAAGTCCGGCCTTGGGTTGAACATCGCACCAAAACCTTCAATGGTTCCGGACTCCGGCAGGCGGCCCCCCACTAAGAAGGGCAATCCTACCGCGCCGGTGACCTCCGTCCAACCGAAGGCACTGGATAACTTGATGGAGGTGCTTAACGGTGCCTCCATTGGCGAGGAGCACCGCACTATTATGAGTGCGGTGATCCAGAAAGTTCAGTCCGCCAAGAGCGGGCTGACTGAAGCATGTGCCAGCCTTCTAATAGGCTTTGAGGTATGTAAAAAATATATGAAAATATTACCGCATAGACAGTAGCCCCTGATGCTCTGTTTGGTGTTCACAAAGAAAAGCCGAATAGAGGATCTAATAATAAACACAAGAGTCTAACATAAGTATGTCAATATGGGTATGCAGGCTGCGCTGCTGACCTCTGCCACACTGATTGCGGAGGTTGATGCGTTGAAGCAGAGCCTCGAGCGGTCTGAGAAAGAGCTCGGCCTTGCCAAGAAGCAGCTCGATGAGAAAGAAGGTAAGTAATACCTTGTGTAAGTATATTAAAAAGATGTGGTTGCGAAATCATGGCTATGGCAGGGGCCACGAACGAGGTGGCGACCCTGAAGCAAGCGCTGTCCAAGGCCGAAAACAAAGCAGCCACGGAGCGCACCGAGCGAGGGAAACAGGAAGCGCGGGTGGAGGACGTGCAACAAGAGCTCCAGGCTCTCGTGAAAAAACACGAGAGTTTGGAGCTTGACTCGAAGACGCGAGAGTCCGAGCTCGCGGCGGCCCTTGAAAGTGCTAAGTCTGCCAAGGATGAAGCCCAAAAAGCCCTCCAGGAAATTGAGGCGATGAAGAAGATAGCGGCGGGTAAGGCATTCATTATGCAAAGCAAGCATGTGAAAGTGAATTACTTGTTACTTACCCGAGTCCGGAGCTCTCCAGGAGCGTTCGCAGATTTGCCCCGCAGCGTGTCAGATGCCGCCACCTACTACCGGCCGAGGAAGGGAGCTCGACGGAGAAGGTGTTCTGGTCTCAGTATGCTGAGGCCGGACACCCGGTGCCCTTGAGCGACCAGCTGAAGCAATTGTTCGAGCTCCATAAGGTGGCCGAACAAGCCATGAAGAGTCTTATAGTCGGGCTGTGGCCTGGAGAGGCCACACCTGGGAGCTACTTTGGGCTGGTGAGGTGGCTGGCGGATGCCTGTCCGTGGCTTGAAATCATCAAGCGCTCCGTCTACATCGAGGGCGCCCGCAGGGCGCTTGCCCGTGTTAAAGTACACTGGGGCAAGATGGATGCTGAGAAGCTGGTGAAGGACGGGCCACCGCAGGGCAAGGAGCATCGCAACCCCAAGATGTACTATGAGGGCGTCCTGAAGGGTGCCTGCCTTGTGGTGGATGAATGTTCCAAGGATGTAATTTTTTAGTGAACTCGCATTTGTGATCCTGTACGCTGAAAACTTTTTCATATGCGCTATGCAACTCTTGTTTGAATTTAAAATATTACCTTCTATACGGCCGTTTATTAAATCTGAGAGATGGCAAGTCGTCGGCTTATGCCCTCATGCCACGAGTGCTGGGGTGTTCGGGATAAACCCGAGCACTCTTTTTCCCATTCTTGGGTCCTTCGAGGGAGGTGCTCAGCACAACGAACAAGGCAATCGGACTATGATGCGTTATCACTCTCACTTAGCCAGAGAATTCTATAATATTAAATTTTGGCGAAGCCCCTAGTGTTCGGAAGACCGAGTTCGGGGCGCTATACACGCCTAGGCCGGACAAAGCTGGCTCCTCGCCCTAAGCGGCATAAGTCTTTAGGGACTCGAAACCTCTCGAACAGCGACCAGCTCTCTCCCTATCAAGACAGTCAGTTTTAGCTTTCTCTACTGAGGTGCTTAGCCCAGCTAAACCGGGGCACAATCGCAGTAGTTCTCCCAGTGCTACCTTAGCCGATATAGCGGGACGTAAGGTACCAAAACATGGGAGCCGGGCAAACCCAACTATTGACCAAAGACATGATTCGGAGCTGATGCATATAATGATATAAGTTTGGGGTGCCACACTTGTGAAAGTGTTCGAACTTCTCACACCATATTGTGGGGTACTTAAGCCCCTGGTGTATTGGCCGTACCAAAGTGTACGGTTGCAAGGTGTCATTAATGAACACATATATAAAAGAAAAATGCAAAACAGACTGAAGCTATGCATTGTTTATTCGAAAAGATGCATTGAAGCAAAACGATACAAGTAGTGTGATAAGCAGAAAATGGGACTATTTGACATGTCTCTTCCAAGGGTAAGCTGCGGAATGGTAGTGAAAGCGGGTATTTTGCTCGTTATAGAGACCACCTGGGAGTTCGATGATGCGACGTAGCTTCCGGCCCCCCTGGTCCTTGCATCGTGTGTTCGGCGATTATATTGCCAAACAGGGCTTCCCGAGAGTGAAGTCCTGGAAGAGAGAAAAAATAACAAAGTAGAGAGCCCCTAGTGCAGTTGAGCCGCGTTTCGGGGCGTGCCGTAGTCGTGCCCCTCCCCTGTGCCCATGGTATTTTTAATGCATAATTGTGTACGCATGGCATGTGTGTTGCCATTTGGATGGGGTTGGGGTAGGGGCCGCATTGCTATGTGAGCTCATAACATGCCAGGCGGTCCTGTTGTAGATTACTTCGGGCACGCTTGACGGTGTCCAGACGTCTGATCGCCGGACTGGAGAATTGCCTTGATAGGCCGCTTTGCACTTCTGCTGCGAGGGTCGTAGTGTGCTCCTCGGTTCGGAGAGAGCGCTCTGTGTTTCCATTGACTGTGATGACCCCCCGAGGTCCTGGCATCTTGAGCTTGAGGTATGCGTAGTGCGGCACCGCATTGAATTTTGCAAATGCGGTTCGTCCGAGCAGTGCGTGATAGCCACTATGGAACGGGACTATGTCGAAGTTTAACTCCTCGCTTCGGAAATTATTCGGGGATCTGAAGACCACTTCTAGTGTGACTGAGCTTGTGCAATGGGCCTCTACACCTGGTATTACGCCCTTAAAGGTCATTTTTGTGGGTTTAATCCTTGAGGGATCTATGCCCATTTTGCGCACTGTGTCCTGATAAAGCATGTTCAAGCTGCTACCACCGTCCATAAGGACTCGAGTGAGGTGAAATCCGTCAATGATTGGGTCTACAACCAATGTGACGAATCTGCCATGGCGGATACTAGTGGGGTGGTCCCTGCGATCGAAAGTGATCGGGCAGGAGGACCATGGGTTGAACTTTGGGGCGACTGGCTCCAACGTGTATACGTCCCTTAACGCACGCTTCCGCTCCCTCTTGGGGATGTGGGTTGCGTATATCATGTTCACCGTCCGCACTTGTGGGGGAAACCCCTTCTGTCCTCTGGTGTTCGGCGGTCAGGGCTCCTCCTCGTCATTGCTATGTAGCCCCTAGTCTTTGTTTTCTGCATTTAACTTGCCGGCCTGCTTGAACACCCAACAATCCCTGTTGGTGTGGTTGGCTGGCTTGTCAGGGGTGCCATGTATCTGACACGAGCAATCGAGTATACGGTCCAAACTAGACGGTCCTGGAGTGCTTCTTTTGAATGGCTTTTTCCGTTGACCGGGCTTGGAGCCTCTGAATCCAACATTAACTGTCGTATCCTCGGTATTGTCGTTGTTAATGCGGTGCTTGTGCTTGTTGCGACGTGACCTGCCATTGCTGTCCTTGGTATCCGAATTACCAGGGCTCTTTGACATGTTATTGCTACGAGCTAGCCAGCTGTCTTCTTCCGCGCAAAAGCGGGTCATGATACTCTATTCTTCGAGGATCACATTGTTGTTCCTAAAGGTGACCTTCGTAAAGTCATTATGAAGGAGGCTCACAATTCACTCCTCTCTATCCACCCTAGAAGTACAAAGATGTACCAGGATGTCAAGCAGTCGTATTGGTGGACTCGAATGAAGCGCGAGATTGCTCAGTTCGTGAATGAATGTGATGTCTACAGAAGAGTGAAAGCAGAACACCAACGACCAGATGGTCTCCTCCAACCTCTTGCCATTCCAGAATGGAAGTTTAACCATATTGAGATGGACTTCGTTACTGGATTTCCAAAGTCCAAGCGTGGCAATGATGTTATCTTTGTTGTCATCGACAAACTCACCAAAGTGGCTCATTTTCTTCCTATCAAAGAATCTATCACAGCAGCTCAGTTGGCAGAGCTATATACCTCCAGGATTGTCTCTCTACACGGCATTCCGCAGTTGATATCTTCAGATCATGGTAGTACCTTTACCTCCAAGTTTTGGGATTCTTTTCAGAAGGCCATGGGCACCAACATTCGCTTCAGCACAGCTTTTCATCCTCAAACCAGTGGCCAAGTCAAGCGAGTAAATCAAATTCTTGAAGATATGCTCAGGGCTTGTGTCATTTCTTTCGGTATGAAGTGGGAAGATTGTCTTCCATATGCCGAGTTCTCTACAACAACAGCTTCCAAGCGAGTTCGGGCAAGGCCCCATTCGAGATTCTCTATGGCAGGAAGTGTCGTACTCCTCTTAACTGGTCAGAGACTGGTGAACGCCAACTTCTTGGCAATGACTTGATCACAGAGGCTAAAGAATTGTGCAAAGTCATTCGCGAAAATCTCAAACCCGCGCAATCGCGCCAGAAGAGTTACTATGATAGCAAGCATCATGACTTGGCTCTCGAGATCGGAGACCATGTCTACCTTCGCATCTCTCCAATGAAAGGTACTCGTCACTTCCGTATCAAAGGGAAGCTTGCCCCTAGATATGTGGGTCCTTTCAAGATCATTGGCAAAAGAGGCGATCTCGCGTATCAACTTGAGCTTCCATCCAACTTTGCAAATGTGCACGACGTGTTTCACGTGTCTCAACTCCGCAAGTGCTTCAAGACTCCTGACCGCACCATCAACTTTGAAGAGATTGATCTCCAAGAAGACCAGTCTTATCATGAGCACCTAGTTGCTATTCGTGAAGAAACTAAGCGCAAGACTCACAACAAGTCTATCGAATTCCTGAAAGTCAAGTGGTCACATCATTCCGACCGTGAAGCCACCTGGGAAAGCGAGAACCACCTCCATTCTGAGTACCCAGAGTTTTTCCAATCGTAGATCTCGGGACGAGATCCTTTCATAGTGGTGGAGTGTTGTAACACCCCGTATGTAACTTGCCATATTTGTATTCCAACTCTTGTCATTTCCGGCACTAAGTTATGATATTTCCTCGTTGTCCGGTTTTTGTCTTCGTGTTGTTTTTGTCTTTGTCATGCATCTCATATTATGTCATCATGTGCTTTGCATTTTCATACGTGTTCGTCTCATGCATCCGAGCATTTTCCCCGTTGTCCATTTTGCATTCCGGCGCTCCTATGTCCTCCGGTGTCCCTTTCTACCTCTTTTCGTGTGCGGGTGTTAAACGTTTTCGGATTGGACCGAGACTTGCCAAGCGGCCTTGTTTTACTACCAGTAGACCCCCTGTCAAGTTTCTTGCCATTTGGACTTCGTTTGATACTCCAACGGTTAACCGAGGGACCGAAAAGGCCTCGTGTGTGTTGCAGCCCAACTTGCCCAAAACCCACCTAAACCCCTTCCATCATCTAGATCATTCGATCACGATCATGTGGCCGCAAACTGTGCTCAATTTGGAGCCTCCTAGCTCCTCCTACCTACATAAAGGCCTCTCCTCCGAAATTCCGGATCCAAACCACCCTAACCCTAGCTCCCCTCGTCCCTCAGCGCGCCGGACACATCCGGGCGCGCCGGACACACCTCGCTCCGCCAACCGCCGGGCGCAAAGTGGCAACGCCACCGCCCCCGTGCCGCC
>NC_041390.1:500496768-500569718 GCF_002162155.2 Triticum dicoccoides | reverse complement strand
CTCTGGCGACCTCCGCCCGCGCTGCCCTGCCGCGTCGCGGCCGCCCGCCGCCGCCTTCCTCGCCGACCGCGCCAAGTCCACCACCGGCGAGCCCCCGCTCCGGACCCGGCTCCCCGATCTAACTCCGGAGAGCTCCATCGTCGACTCCGGCGAACTCCGGTGAACCTCGAAGTCCGTGCCCCAATCGGATCCTGATCTGGAAACCCTAACCTCGGTTGACTTTTTGCCCCGTTTTAGTAATTATTTGCATACTTCATCATGCCATAACTCTGCATCCGTGGCTCCGTTTTGGGCGTGTAGCATATCAAATTATTCGTCTCGACGAGTACTTCATTTCATCTCAGTGCACCATGTTCATTTGAGTTCATCTTGATTCCCTAAATGATGTTGCAAGAGTGCTAGTTTATGTTAGTTTCAGATTCTTATCAGTAATTGGACATTTGTCATTTTTTGCCATGATTGATGTGTGCCTCCTATGAACTTGAGCCCTACATGTGTTTTGAAGTATGCAATGCCATCTTTACAGGGGTGTATGCCATGTATTTTTGTGATCTCTGTGGGGACTAGCACAAGCATGCAAAGTAGTCCTCGTAATGTTGCTGATTTCAGGGACTTAGAAATCTTCTAAGTCTTTGTCCTGTCAATATTTTTATGCCATGTGTTCATGTTGCTACAGAGTGATCCATGCCTCTTTTGAGCATGATCATTAAGGATATGTTGTGCTCTATCCATCCATGTCTTTGTTTGCAATTATGGAGCACCCTAGCTTGACTCAATCGAGCTCTACTTTTGCTATAAAATGTTCCTGGCAGAATGTTTACATGTTAAGCATTTTTGCCGAGGTTGTTGTAGTTGATCCATGCATGTTATGATGTTGCTCTTGCCATGTTTAGCTTCTATGGCATGTCTACTTGCTGGGTGTATGCTTAGTTTGTCATGCAATGTCTTGTGGTGAGTGCATCGAGCTCGTAAACATGCCTACTTGATATCTGTTTTGCCATGTTCCAGTTTTTCTTCTAAGTCTGAATCTGTTAACGATATTTGCTATGTTCACATGGTTGCCATTGTGTTTTCTGATCCCTTTTGGCTTATAGTCAGTAAGGGACTTTTGTTTTATGCTTTGAGTAGCTTCATGCCATGCCTTGCTTTGCCATGATATGTTCCTGTAGCCTGTTGTTATCTTGCTCTAAACATTGCTTCCTGATGTTAAATTCCTGGCATGTTGTTATTTTCACTAAGTTTGTAACATGTTATCTTTTGCACTTTTGCCATGCTTGTTTGAACCTGCTATTGAGTGAATTAGCCATAGCTCAGTGTTCATCTTTTGTCAAGCATCTTGAGTGGATCCCTGCCATGTATTTTGTAGCTATGTTAGAGTGTTGTAGCTTGTTGTTCTTGATCCATTTAGATGGCCTCATGCTGTTAATCACGGCTTTGTGCCATATTTGTTTTGCTTGTCATTTCCAAACCGTGCATCCGATTCCGGTGATCTTTATACCGATTTCGACCGAAAGCAACTCCTCTTTCCAGTGGCACTCTTGGATTTCCAAGTTGAGGCCGGGTTCAATCATTCCTTTCTGAAGCATGCATACGCATCACATATCGCATCCCGCATATCATGACATGTTTTGCATCATGTTGTTTGTGCATTGCACGTGGTTGATTGTGTCTCCCTTTTCTTGTGTTCTTGCTTTGGGTAGATCCGGAAGACGAGTACGTGATCGAGGAGCCCGTCGAGTACGTTTACGAGGATCAAGCTAACGTCAACTCGGAGAACTTTGCAGGCAAGATGACCATACCCTCGAAATCACTTCTATGTTTGCTTGCTAGATGCTCGCTCTTTTTCTATGCCTATGCTACGATACCTACCACTTGCTTATCATGCCTCCCATATTGCCATGTCAAACCTCTAACCCACCTTGTCCTAGCAAACCGTTGTTTGGCTATGTTACCGCTTTGCTCAGCCCCTCTTATAGCGTTGCTAGTTGCAGGTGAAGATTGGAGTATGTTCCTTGTTGGAGCATGTTTATTGTTGGGATATCATTATTATATCTTGTCTATTTTTAATGCATCTATACACCTGGTAAAGGGTGGAAGGCTCGGCCTTATGCCTGGTGTTTTGTTCCACTCTTGCTGCCCTAGTTGCCGTCATACTGGTGTTATGTTCCTTGATTTTGCGTTCCTTACACAGTTGGGTTATAATGGGAACCCCTTGACAGTTCGCCTTGAATAAAACTCCTCCAACAAGGCCCAACCTTGGTTTTACCATTCGCCACCTAGCCTCTTTTCCCTTTGGTTTCCGGAGCCCAAGGGCCATCTTTATTTAAACCCCCCTGGGCCAGTGATCCTCTGAGTGTTGGTCCGAACCGAGTAGACTGCGGGGCCACCTCGGGGCAACTTGAGGGTTGGTTTTACTCATAGGATGTCTCATCCGAGTGTGCCCTGAGAACGAGATATATACAGCTCCTATCGGGACTTGTCGGCACATTCGGGCGGCTTTGCTGGTTTAGTTTTACCATTGTCGAGATGTCTTGTAACCGGGATTCCGAGTCTGATCGGATTGTCTTGGGAGAAGGAATATCCTTCATTGACCGTGAGAGCTTGTGATGGGCTAAGTTGGGACACCCCTGTAGGGTTATGAACTTTCGAAAGCCGTGCCTGCGGTTATGTGCAGACGGGAATTTGTTAATGTCCGGTTGTAGAAAACCTTAATCTTAACTTAATTAAAATGAATCAACAGAGTGTGTGGCCATGATGGTCTCTTTTCGGCGGAGTCCGGGAAGAGAACACGGTCTCGTGTTATGCTTGAACGTAGGTTGTTCTAGGATCACTTCTTGATCATAGTTTATCGATCGTGCCTTTGCCTTCTCTTCTCGCTCTCTTTTGCGCATGTTAGCCACCATATATGCTAGTGCTTGCTGCAGCTCCACCTCGTACCTTTTACCCTTCCTATAAGCTTAAATAGTCTTGATCGTGAGGGTGTGAGATTGCTGAGTCCCCGTGAGTCACAGATTACTTCAAAACCAGATGCAGAGACCAATGATACCGCTCTAGGTGATTCGAATGAGCTCAAGTGGGAGCTCGATGAGGACTCAGGACGATACTACGTTTCCTTTCCAGACGATCACTAGTGGTGCCCAGTTGGGGCGATCGGGGACTTTGTTGCAATTGGGGTTGTTCTTTATTTTGGTTCCGTAGTCAGACCTTGATTGTATCTGGATGAATGTAATGATATTTATGCTATTGTGTGATGTGGCGAGTGTAAGCCAACTATGTACCTCTTTTCCTTATTCATTACATGGGTTGTGTGAAGATTACCCCACTTGCGACACATGGGAGATATAGCCGCATCGTGGGCGTTACATAGATGCATAATCGTTTCGATCTACTTGACACGGACGTGATGCCTATATTCATGATCATTGCCTTAGATATCTTCATAGCTATGCACTTTTCTATCAATTGCTCGGCAGTAATTTGTTCACCCACCGTAATACATGCTATCTTGAGAGAAGCCACTAGTGAAACCTATGGCCCCCGGGTCTCTTTCCTATTATATTACATCTCTTTTATTTACATTGCATCTCGTTTACTATTTTGCAATCTTTACTTTCCTATCTATACAACAAAAATACCAAAAATATTCACTTTACTATCTCTATTAGATCTCACTTTTGCGAGTTACCATGAAGGGATTGACAACCCCTTTATCACGTTGGTTGCAAGGTTCTTGATTGTTTGTGTAGGTAGTTGGTGACTTGTGCGTTGTCTCCTAGTGGATTGATACCTTGGTTCTCAAAACTAAGGGAAATACTTACACTACTTTGCTGCATCACCCTTTCCTCTTCAAGGGAAAACCAACGCATGCTCAAGAGGTAGCAAGAAGGATTTCGGCGCCGTTGCCGAGGAGATCTACGCCAAGTCAAGACATACCAAGTACCCATCATAATCTCTTCTCCCTCGCATTACATTATTTGCAATTTTCCTCTTGTTTTCCTCTCCCCCACTTCTAAAACGATTTTCGAAAATATTTGCCTTTTCTTCACCCCTCTTCCGTTCATGTTTCTGTTTGCTTTTTGGTTGCTTGCGATGCCATGTGCCTTCTATTTGCCTACATCTTCACTTACTAAAAATATATTTTTATGGATCTGCATCCACTTGCTAATATTTTTAAGAGATCCAATTATGATGAACCAATTGCTAGTGAGTTGAGTGCACTAGATTATCTTTTTGAGGTTTTGCTTGAAATTCGTGAATCTACATTTTTTGATGAAGTGTTGAAAGAAGAAATTTATGAAGTGATTCACAATAGCTCCTTGAATGAAAAGCATGATTGCAATGATATTATTATAAATTCTATTAATGTCAATTGTGTTAATGATATGCAAAACCCTGAGCTTGGGGATTCTAGTTTTGCTATGTCCACTACTTGTTGCAATGATCATGATTGGGGTGATTCTTGTTATAATCGTGAAAATTTATTTAAGCCCCATGATGAATATGAGATTGATAATAATGTTTGCAATAATACTGAAAGTGGATTTGGAAGAGTGTCAACTTTAGATCCCACATATTTGGATAATGTTCAATCTTATGAAGTTTTTCATAAAAGTGGGTTTGGAGAGGTCATGACTTTAGTTAATGATATTCCCACTATTTTGGAAGAGTGTCAACTTTGCATGCATGTGGATCCTATAGAGAAAATTTTATGTGACAACTATATTGTTGAATTTTATTATGATCCTACATGTAATTATTATGAGAGAGGAAAATATGGTTGTAGAAATTTTCATGTTACAAAATCTCCTCTCGTTATGTTGAGATTGTTATTGTTTCTTTCTTCTTCCTTGCATATGATGGTTTTTGCTTGCCTTGATAATTTGTTTGCTTATACAATACCTATGCATATGAAGTATGTTAGACTTAAGTGAGTTTGTCACATGTTTTATGATGCTCCCTTTCTTCTTCAATTCTTGTCTTTCACGTGAGCATCATTGAAACCTCAATGCCTAGCTAAAAGGCTTTAAAGAAAAGCGCTTGTTGGGAGAAAACCCAATATTTTTCCTTGATGTTTTACAATAAATAATTCATCTATCCCCTGGTTAGATGTGGTTTTGTGTTTTATTTAGTGTTTGTACCAAGTAAGACCATTGGGATAGCTTACGGTGATAATTGATTTGATCCTGCTGAAAAATAGAAACTTTTGCGCCAGGAGAATAGTTTTCATTTTTAAAAGAAGAACGATAAAATACTGATTCTTTTTGCAGAGGATTAACAAAGAAATTTCTCAGGCCGTCCTAATTGTTTTAGAATTTTTGGAGTTACAGAAGTATTCGAAAGATACAGATTGCTACAGACTGTTCTGTTTTTGACAGATTTTGTTTTTCGTGTGTTGTTTGCTTATTATGGTGAATCTATGAGTAGCATCGGGGGGTATGAACCATAGAGAAGTTGGAATACAGTAGGTTTAACACCAATATAAATAAAGAATGAGTTCATTACAGTACCTTAAAGTGGTGGTTTATTTTCTTATACTAACGGAGCGCATGAGATTTTCTGTTGAAGTTTTGTGTTGAGAAGTTTTCAAGTTTTTGGGTAAAGATTTGATGGATTTTGGAATAAGGAGTGGCAAGAGCCTAAGATTGGGGATGCCCAAGGCACCCCAAGGTAAAATTCAAGGACAACCAAAAGCCTAAGCTTGGGGATGCCCTGGAAGGCATCCCCTCTTTCGTCTTCGTCTATCGGTAACTTTACTTTAGGCTATATTTTTATTCACCACATGATATGTGTTTTGCTTGGAGCATCTTGTATGATTTGAGTCTTTGCTTTTTAGTTTACCACAATCATTCTTGTTGTACACACCTTTTGGGAGAGACATGCATGAATCAGAATTTATTAGAATACTCTATGTGCTTCACTTATATCTTTTGAGCTAGATAATTTTGCTCTAGTGCTTCACTTATATCTTTTTAGAGCATGGTAGTGGTTTTATTTTATAGAAATTATTGATCTCTCATGCTTCACTTATATTGTTTTGAGAGTCTTTTAGAACAGCATGTTAATTTGCTTTGGCTATAAAACTAGTCCTAACATGATGGGCATCCAAGATGGGTATAATAAAAACTTTCATATAAAGTGCGTTGAATACTATGAGAAGTTTGATTCTTTATGATTGTTTTGAGATATGAAGATGGTGGTATTAGTGTCATGCTAGTAGAGTATTTGTGAATTTGAGAGATACTTGTGTTAAAGTTTGTGATTCCCGTAGCATGCACGTATGGTGAACCGTTATGTGATGAAATTGGAGCATGATCTATTTATTGATTGTCTTCCTTATGAGTGTTGGTCGGGGACGAGCGATGGTTTTTCCCTACCAATCTATCCCCCTAGGAGCATGCGCGTAGTACTTCATTTCGATAAATAATAGATTTTTGCAATAAGTATGTGAGTTCTTTATGACTAATGTTGAGTCCATTGATTATACGCACTCTCACCCTTCCACCATTGCTAGCCTCTCTAGTACAGTGCAACTTTCGCCGGTACCATAAAGCCACAATTTACCTTCCTCAAAAAGGCCACCATACCTACCTATTATGGCATTTCCATAGCCATTCCGAGATATATTGCCACACAACTTTCCACCATTCTGTTTATTATGACACGCTCCATCATTGTCATATTGCCTTGCATGATCATGTAGTTGACATCGTATTTGTGGCAAAGCCACCATTCATAATTCTTTCATACATGTTACTCTCGATTCATTGCACATCCCGGTACACCACCGGAGGAATTCACACAGAGTCATATTTTGTTCTAAGTATCGAGTTGTATTCTTGAGTTGTAAGTAAATAAAAGTGTGATGCTCATCATTATCAGAGCATTGTCCCACTGAGGAAAGGATGGATACTACGATTCCCCCACAAGTCGGGATGAGACTACGGACGAAAAAGATAAAAAAATATAAGAGGCCAAAAAAAGATAGGGCCCAAAAAAACAAAAACAAAAAAATGATGAGAGAAAAAGAGAGAAGGGACAATGCTACTATCCCTTTTCCACACTTGTGCTTTAAAGTAGCACCATGATCTTCATGATAGAGAGTCTCTTATTTTGTCACTTTCATATACTAGTGGGAATTTTTCATTATAGAACTTGGCTTGTATATTCCAATGATGGGCTTCCTCAAAATGCCCCAGGTCTTCTTGAGCAAGCAAGTTGGATGCACACCCACTTAGTTTCTTTTTGAGTTTTCATACACTTATGGCTCTAGTGCATCCGTTGCATGGCAATCCCTACTCACTCACATAGATATCTATTGATGGGAAACTCCATAGCCCGTTGATACGCCTAGTTGATGTGAGACTATCTTCTCCATTTTGTCTTCTCCACAACCACCCCTCTATTCCACCTATAGTGCTATATCCATGGCTCACGCTCATGTATTGCGTGAGGATTGAAAAATTTTGAGAACATCAAAAGTATGAAACAATTGCTTGGCTTGTCATCGGGGTTGTGCATGATTAAATATTTTGTGTGATGAAGATAGAGCATAGCCAGACTATATGATTTTGTAGGGATAGCTTTCTTTGGCCATGTTATTTTAAGAAGACATGATTGCTTTGTTAGTATGCTTGAAGTATTATTGTTTTATGTCAATATCAAATTTTTGTCTTGAATCTTTCGGATCTGAACATTCATGCCACAATAAAGAAAGTACATTGATAATTATGGTAGGTAGCATTCCACATAAAAAATTCTATTTTTATCATTTACCTACTCGAGGATGAGCAGGAATTAAGCTTGGGTATGCTTGATACGTCTCCAACGTATCTATAATTTTCGATTGTTCCATGCTATTATATTATCTGTTTTGGTTGTTTAATGGGCTTTAATATGCTCTTTTATATTATTTTTGGGACTAACCTATTAACCGGAGGCCTAGTGCCAGTTTCTGTTATTTTTC
This sequence comes from Triticum dicoccoides, assembly GCF_002162155.2. NCBI lineage: Eukaryota > Viridiplantae > Streptophyta > Magnoliopsida > Poales > Poaceae > Triticum > Triticum dicoccoides. The sequence goes on along the minus strand of NC_041390.1, from coordinate 500,561,755 downwards.
CTATTTTAGAATTTTGCACAAAAGGAATACCAAATGGAGTCCAAACGGAATGAAACCTTCGCGATGATCTTTCTTGGACCAAAAGCAATCCAGAAGACTTGGAGTCGAAGTCTGGAACTCCACAAGGAAGCCACGAGGCAGGAGGGCGCGCCCAGGGGGTAGGCGCGCTCCCCACCCTCGTGGGCCCCTCGTAGCTCCACCGACGTACTTCTTTTGCCTATAAACATGAGAGAGAGCCATGAAACCACTTTTCCACCGCCGCAACCTTCCATACCCGTGAGATCCCATCTTGGGGCCTTTTCCGGCAATCTGCCGGAGGGGGAATGATCACGGAGGGCTTCTACATCAACACCATTGCCTCTCCGATGAAGCGTGAGTAGTTTACCATAGACCTTCGGGTCCATAGTTATTATCTAGATGGCTTCTTCTCTCTCTTTGATTCTCAATACAAAGTTCTCCTCGATGTTCTTGCAGATCTATTCGATGTAATACTCTTTTGCGGTGTGTTTGTCGAGATCCGATGAATTGTGGATTTATGAACAAGATTATCTATGAATATTATTTGGTTCTTCTCTAAATTCTTATATGCATGATTTGATATCTTTGCAAGTCTCTTCGAATTATAGGTTTAGTTTGGCCTACTAGATTGATCTTTCTTGCAATGGGAGAAGTGCTTAGCTTTGGGTTCAATCTTGTGGTGTCCTTTCCCAGTGATAGTAGCGGCAGCAAGGCACGTATTGTATTGTTGCCATCGAGGATAAAAAGATGGGGTCTATATCATATTGCTTGAGCTTATCCCTCTACATCATGTCATCTTGCTTAATGTGTTACTCCGTTCTTATGAACTTAATACTCTAGATGCATGATGGATAGCGGTCGATGTGTGGAGGAATAGTAGTAGATGCAGAATCGTTTTGATCTACTTGACACAGACGTGATGCCTATATTCATGATCATTGCCTTAGATATCTTCATAATTATGCGCTTTTCTATCAATTGCTCAGCAGTAATTTGTTCACCCACCGTAATACATGCTATCTTGAGAGAAGCCACTAGTGAAACCTATGGCCCCCGGGTCTCTTTCCTATTATATTACATCTCTTTTATTTACATCGCATCTCGTTTACTATTTTGCAATCTTTACTTTCCAATCTATACAACAAAAATACCAAAAATATTTACTTTACTATCTCTATTAGATCTCACTTTTTTGCGAGTGACCGTGAAGGGATTGACAACCCCTTTATCGCGTTGGTTGCAAGGTTCTTGATTGTTTGTGCAGGTACTAGGTAACTTGTGCGTAGTCTCCTACTGGATTGATACCTTGGTTCTCTAAACTGAGGGAAATACTTACGCCACTTTGCTGCATCATCCTTTCCTCTTCAAGGGAAAACCAACGCATGCTCAAGAGGTAGCACTCCATTATTCCGGAGAATGATGTCTTAGTCATCTTGCCCATGAGGCATGGTTCGCAAGCATCAAGTGATTCCAAAAGCCCATCTGCATGGAGTTTCTTCATGTGCTTTACACCAATATGACCTAAACGGTAGTGCCACAAATAAGTTGCACTATCATTATTAACTTTGCATCTTTTGGCATCAATATTATGAATATGTGTATCACCACTATCGAGATTCAACAAAAATAGACCACTCATCAAGGGTGCATGACCATAAAGGATATTACTCATATAAATAGAACAACCATTATTCTCTGATTTAAATATAACCGTCTCGCATCAAACAAGATCCAGATATAATGTTCATGCTCAACGCTGGCACCAAATAACAATTATTCAGGTCTAAAACTAATCCCGAAGGTAGATGTAGAGGTAGCATGCCGATGGTGCTCACATCGACCTTGGAACCATTTCCGACGCGCATCGTCACCTCGTCCTTAGCCAATCTTCGTTTAATATGTAGCCCCTGTTTCGAGTTGCAAATATGAGCAACAGAACCAGTATCAAATACCCAGGCGCTACTACGAGCATTAGTAAGGTACACATCAATAACATGTATATAAAATATACCTTTCACTTTGCCATCCTTCTTATCCGCCAAATACTTGGGGCAGTTCTGCTTCCAGTGACCAGTCCCTTTGTAGTAGAAGCACTCAGTTTCAGGCTTTGGTCCAGACTTGGGCTTCTTCTCGGGAACAACAATTTGCTTGCTATTCTTTTTGAAGTTCCCCTTCTTTCCTTTGCCCCTTTTCTTGAAACTAATGGTCTTGTTAACCATCAACACTTGATGCTCCTTCTTGATTTCTACCTCCACGGCCTTGAGCATTGCAAAGAGCTCGGGAATCGTCTTGTTCATCCCTTCCATATTATAGTTTATCACGAAGCCTTTATAGCTTGGTGGCAGTGATTGAAGAACTCTGTCAATGACACTATCATCTGGAAGATTAACTCCCAGCTGAGTCAAGTGGTTATTGTACCCAGACATTCTGAGTATGTGTTCACTGACAGAACTATTCTCCTCCATCTTGCAGCTATAGAACTTGTTGGAGACTTCATATCTCTAAACTCGGGCATTTTCTTGAAATATTAACTTCAACTCCTGGAACATCTCATATGCTTCGTGACGTTCAAAATGTCTTTGAAGTCCTGATTCTAAGCCGTAAAGCATGGCACACTGAACTATCGAGTAGTCATCAGATTTAGCTTGCCATACGTTCATAACGTCCGGAGTTGCTCCTGCAGCAGGCCTTGCACCTAGCGGTGCATCAAGGACGTAATTCTTCTGTGCAGCAATGAGGATAATCCTCAAGTTACGGACCCAGTCCGTGTAGTTGCTACCATCATTTTTCAACTTTGTTTTCTCTAGGAACACATTAAAATTCAAGGGAACTGTAGCACGGGCCATTGATCTACAACATAGATATCTACTATATGATTCACGTGAGATGGACTAGTTTTCAATGGTGAACATCTCTATGTTGATCATATCTACTATATGATTCACGTTTGACCTTTCGGTCTCAGTGTTCCAAGGCTATGTCTGTACATGCTAGGCTCGTCAAGTTTAACCCGAGTATTCTGCACGTGCAAAACTGTCTTGCACCCATTGTATGTGAACATAGAGCTTATCACCTGATCATCACATGGTGTCTCGGCACGACGAACTGTAGCAACGGTGCATACTCAGGGAGAACGCTTATACCTTGAAATTTAGTGAGGGATCATCTTATAATGCTACCGCCGTACTAAGCAAAGTAAGATGCATAAAAGATAACCATCACATGCAATCAAAATATGTGACATGATATGGCCAGCATCATCTTGTGCCTTTGATCTTCATCTCCAAAGCAACATCATGATCTCCATCATCACCGGCTTGACACCTTGATCTCCATTGTAGCATCATTGTCGTCTCGCCAACTCTTGCTTCTACAACTATCGCTAACACATAGTGATAAAGTAAAGCAATTACATGGCGATTGCATTTCATACAATAAAGTGACAACCATAAGGCTCCTGCTAGTTGTCAATAACTTTTACAAAACATGATCATTTCATACAATAACGTATATCACATCGTGTCTTGACCATATCATATCACATCACAACATGCCCTGCAAAAACAAGTTAGACATCCTCTACTTTGTTGTTGCAAGTTTTACATGGCTGCTACGGGCTTCTAGTAAGAATTGTTCTTACCTACGCATCAAAACCACAATGATTTTTTGTCAAGTGCGTTGTTTAAACCTTCAACAAGGACCGGCCGTAGTCAAATTCGATTCAACTAAAGTTGGATAAACAGACACCCGCTAGCCACCTTTATGCAAAACAAGTTGCATGTCTGTCGGTGGAACCAGTCTCATGAACGTGGTCATGTAAGGTTGGTCCGGGCCGCTTCATCCAACAATACCGCCGAATCAAAGTAATACATTGGTGGTAAGCAATATGACTATGATCGCCCACAACTCTTTGTGTTCTACTCGTGCATATCATCTACGCATACACCTGGCTCTGATGCCACTGTTACGGAACGTAGCATGCAATTTCAAAAAAAATCCTACGATCATGCAAGATCTATCTAGGAGATGCATAGCAACGAGAGGGGGAGAGTGTGTCCACATACCCTCGTAGACCGAAAGCGGAAGCGTTAGCTTAACACAGTTGATGTAGTCGAACGTCTTCGCGATCCAACCGATGAAGCACCAAACGTACGGCACCTCTGAGTTCTGCACACGTTCAGCTCGATGATGTCCCTCAAACTCTTGATCCAGCAAAGTGTCGAGGGAGAGTTTCGCAGCACAATGGTGTGGTGACTGATACGTCTCCAATGTATCTATAATTTTTGATTGCTCCATGCTATTATATTATCTATTTTGGATGTCAATGGGCTTTATTTTACACTTTTATATCATTTTTGGGACTAACCTACTAACCGGAGGCCCAGCCCAAATTGTTGTTTTTTTTTTTGCCTATTTTAGGGTTTCGAAGAAAAGGAATATCAAATGGAGTCCAAACGGAATGAAACCTTCAGGAACGTGATTTTCTCAACAAACGTGACCCAGGAGACTTGGAGTGGGCGTCAAGAAACAACGGAGGAAGCCACGAGGCAGGGGGCGCGCCTACCCCCTGGACGCGCCCTCCACCCTCGTGGGCCCCCCGTTGCTCAACCGACGTACTTCTTCCTCCTATATATATCCACGTACCCCCCAAACATCCAGAAGCACCATGAAAACCTAATTCCACCGCCGCAACCTTCTGTACCTGAGAGATCCCATCTTGGTGCCTTTTCCGGAGCTCCGCCGGAGGGGGCATTGATCACGGAGGGCCTCTACATCAACTACATGGCCTCTCCGGTGATGTGTGAGTAGTTTACTTCAGACCTACGGGTCCATAGTAATTAGCTAGATGGCTCTTCTCTCTCTTTGGATCTCAATACAAAGTTCTCCTCGATCTTCTTGGAGATCTATTCGATGTAATCTCCTTTTGCGGTGTGTTTGTCGAGATCCGATGAATTGTGGGCTTATGATCCAGTTTATCTATGAACAATATTTGAATCTCCTCTGAATTCTTTTATGTATGATTGGTTTATCTTTACAAGTCTCTTTGAATTATCAGTTTGGTTTGGCCTACCAGATTGATCTTTCTTGCAATGGGAGAAGTGCTTAGCTTTGGGTTCAATCTTGTGGTGTCCTTTCCCAGTGACAGCAGGGGCATAAAGGCACATATTGTATTGTTGCCATCGAGGATAAAAAGATGGGGTTTATATCATATTGCATGAGTTTATCCCTCTACATCATGTCATCTTCCTTAAAGCATTACTCTGTTCTTATGAACTTAATACTCTAGATGCATGTTGGATAGCGGTCGATGTGTTGAGTAATAGTAGTAGATGCAGAATTGTTTCGGTCTACTTGTCACGGACGTGATGCCTATATACATGATCATACCTAGATTTTCTCATAACTATGCTCAATTCTATCAATTGCTCGATAGTAATTCGTTTACCCACCGTAATACTTATGCTCTTGAGAGAAGCCACTAGTGAAACCTATGGCCCCGGGTCTATCTTTCATCATATTAATCTTCCAACACTTAGTTATTTCCTTTGCCGTTTATTTTACTTTGCATCTTTATTTCTCTTTATCATAAAAATACCAAAAATATTATCTTATCATATCTATCAGATCTCACTTCGTAAGTGACTGTGAAGGACTTGACAACCCCTTTATCGCGTTGGTTGCGAGGTTCTTATTTGTTTGTGTAGGTGTGTGGGACTTGAGCGTGATCTCCTACTGGATCGATACCTTGGTTCTCAAAAACTGAGGGAAATACTTACGCTACTTTGCTGCATCACCCTTTCCTCTTCAAGGGAAAACCAAAGCAGTGCTCAAGAGGTAGCAAGAAGGATTTCTGGCACCGTTGCCGGGGAGATTCGCGCCAAGTCAAGTCAAGATTTGACTCCCAACAACGAGTCATTTCAGGTGTTGTTGCCAAGTCAAGACATACCAAGGACCCATCACAAACTCTTATCCCTCGCATTACATTATTTGCCATTTGCCTCTCATTTTCCTCTCCCCCACTTCACCCTTGCCATTTTATTCGCCCTTCTTCTGTTCGTCTTTCCATTTGCTTTGATGTCTTACTTGGCTCGTTTGCTCGTTTGTTTGTAATAGTTGTTTATTTATTACTAAACAGAGAATCTAAGATCTATGGATCCTCATCCGCTTGCTAATCTTTTTAAGAGATTTAATTATGATGAACCAATTGCTAGTGAGTTTTGTGCACTAGATTATCTTTATGAAGTTTTGCTTGAAATTCGTGAATCTGAAAATTGTGATGAAGTACCTTATGGAGTGATTCATGATGGATCTTTGAATAGAAAGCATGATTGCAATGATGATAGTATAAATTCTATTAATGTCAATTGTGCTTATAATATACAAAACCCTAAGCTTGGGGATGCTAGTTTTGCTATGTCCTCTACTTGTTACAATGATCATGATTGGGGTGATTCTTCTTTTGATCTTGAAAATTTATTTACTCCCCATGATGAATATGAGATTGATAATAGTGTTTGCAATAATACTGAAAGTAGGTTTGGAAGAGTGTCAACTTTAGATCCCACATATTTGGATAATGCTCAATCTTATGAAGTTTTTGATAAAAGTGGGTTTGGAGAGGTCATGACTTTAGTTAATATTAATCCCACTATTTTGGGAGAGTGTCAACTTTGCATGCCTGTGGATCATGTTGAAAATATTTTATGTGATAGCTATTTTTTGAATTTGCTTATGGTCCCACATGTAATTATTATGAGAGAGGAAAATATGGTGGTAGAAATTTTCATGTTACTAAATTACCTTTCATTATGTTGAGATTGCTATTGTTTCTTTCCGCTTCCTTGCATATGCTAGTTTTTGATTGCCTTGATAATTTGTTTACCTATAAGATGCCTATGCATAGGAAGTATGTTAGACTTAGATGTGTTTGTCACGTGTTTTATGATGCTCTCTTTGTGCTTCAATTCTTGTCTTTCATGTGAGCGTCGTTGAAATCTTATGCCTAGCTATAAGGCTTTAAAGAAAAGCGCTTGTTGGGAGACAACCCAATATTTTTCCTTGCTGTTATTTAATAAATAATTTATCTACCCTCTGTTTTGGTTGTGTTTTTTTGTGTTTAATTAGTGTTTGTGCCAAGTAGAACCGTTGGGAAGACTTGGGGAAAGTCTTTTTGATCTTGCTGTAAAAAAACAGAAACTTTAGCGCTCACGAGAATTGCTGGCATTTTTATTTGGAAGGTGATATTCAGTTAATTCTTTTTTTAGATGATTAATAGATAAATTCCTCACGTACACCAATTTATTTTAGAATTTTTCGGGGATCCAGAAGTTGCGTTAGCTACAGATTACTACAGACTGTTCTGTTTTTGACAGATTCTGTTTTTCATGTGTTGTTTGCTTATTTTGATGAATGGCTAGTAAAAGAGTTTATAAACCATAGAGAAGTTGGAATGCAGTAGGTTTAAAACCAATATAAATAAATAATGAGTTCATTACAGTATCTTGAAGTGGTGTTTTGTTTTCTTTCGCTAACGGAGCTCACGAGATTTTCTATTTTGAGTTTTGTGTTGTTAAGTTTTCAAGTTTTGGGTAAAGATTTGATGGATTATGGAACAAAGAGTGGCAAGAGCCTAAGCTTGGGGATGCCCATGGCACCCCAAGGTAAAATTCAAGGACACCAAAAAGGCTAAGCTTGGGGATGCCCCGGAAGGCATCCCGTCTTTCGTCTTCGTCTATCGGTAACTTTACTTGGAGCTATATTTTTATTCACCACATGATATGTGTTTTGCTTGGAGCGTCTTGTATGATTTGAGTCTTTGCTTTTTAGTTTACCACAATCATCCTTGCTTTTCACACCTTTTGAGAGAGACTCACATGATCTGAAATTTATTAGAATACTCTATGTGCTTCACTTATATCTTTTGAGCTATATACTTTTTGCTCTAGTGCTTCACTTATATCTTTTAGAGCACGGGGGTGGTTTGTTTTATAGAAACTATTGTTCTCTCATGCTTCACTTATATTATTTTGAGAGTACTTTAGAACACCATGGCAATAATGAAAACTTTCATAAAAGTGCATCGAATAATATGAGAAGTTTGATACTTGATAATTGTTTTGAGATATGGAGATGGTGATATTAGAGTCATGCTAGTTGAGTAGTTGTGAATTTGAGAAATACTTGTGTTGAAGTTTGTGATTCCTGTAGCATGCACGTATGGTGAACCGTTATGTGATGAAGTCGGAGCATGATTTATTTATTGATTGTCTTCCTTATGAGTGGCGGTCGGGGACGAGCGATGGTCTTTTCCTACCAATCTATCCCCCTAGGAGCATGCACGTAGTACTTTGTTTCGATAACTAATATATTTTTGCAATAAGTATGTGAGTTCTTTATGACTAATGTTGAGTCCATGGATTATACGCACTCTCACCCTTCCACCCATTGTTAGCCTCTCTAGTATCACGCAACTTTCACCGGTACCTTAAACCCACCATATACCTTCCTCAAAACAGCCACCATACCTACCTATTATGGCATTTCCATAGCCATTCCGAGATATATTGCCATGCAACTTTCCACCATTCCGTTATTATGACACGCTTCATCATTGTCATCTTGCTTGCATGATCATGTAGTTGACATTGTATTTGTGGCAAAGCCACCATTCATAATTCTTCATACATGTCACTCATGCATCATTGGACATCCCGGTACACCGCCGAAGGCATTCACATAGAGTCATATTTTGTTCTAAGTATTGAGTTGTAATTCTTGAGTTGTAAGTAAATAAAGTGTGATGATCATCATTATTAGATCATTGTCCTAAGTGAGGAAAGGATGATGGAGACCATGATTCCCCCACAAGTCGGGATGAGACTCCGGACGAAAAAAAGAGAAAAGAGGCCAAAAAGAAAAAGAAAGAAGGCCCAAATAAAAAAATGAGAGAAAAAGAGAGAAGGGACAATGCTACTATCCTTTTCCCACACTTGTGCTTCAAAGTAGCACCATGTTCTTCATATAGAGAGTCTCCTATGATATCACTTTCATATACTAGTGGGAATTTTTCATCATAGAACTTGGCTTGTATATTCCAATGATGGGCTTCCTCAAAATGCCCTAGGTCTTCGTGAGCAAGCAAGTTGGATGCACACCCTCTTAGTTTCTTTTGTTGAGCTTTCATATAATTATAGCTCTAGCGCATCCATTGCATGGCAATCCCTACTCACTCACATTGATATCTATTAATCGACATCTCCATAGCCCGTTGACATGCCTAGTTGATGTGAGACTATCTTCTCTTTTTTGTCTTCTCCACAACCACCATTCTATTCCACCATAGTGCTATATCCATGGCTCATGCTCATATATTGCGTGAAGATTGAAAAAGTTTGAGAACATCAAAAGTATGAAACAATTGCTTGGCTTGTCATCGGGGTTGTGCATGATTTAAATATTTTGTGTGGTGAAGATAGAGCATAGCCAGACTATATGATTTTGTAGGGATAACTTTCTTTGGCCATGTTATTTTGAGAAGACATAATTGCTTAGTTAGTATGCTTGAAGTATTATCATTTTTATGTCAATATTAAACTTTTATCTTGAATCTTTCGTATCTGAACATTCATGCCACAATAAAGAAAAATTACATTGAGAAATATGTTAGAAAGCATTCCACATCAAAAATTCTTCTTTTATCATTTACCTACTCGAGGACGAGCAGTAATTAAGCTTGGGGATGCTTGATACGTCTCCAACGTATCTATAATTTTTGATTGCTTCATGCTATTATATTATCTATTTTGGATGTCAATGGGATTTATTTTACACTTTTATATCATTTTTGGGACTAACATACTAACCGGAGGCCCAACCCAAATTGCTATTTTTTGCCTATTTTAGGGTTTCGAAGAAAAGGGATATCAAACGGAGTCCAAACGGAATGAAACCTTCGGGAACGTGATTTTCTCAACAAACATGATCCAGGAGACTTGGAGTGTGCATCAAGAAACAACGGAGGAAACCACGAGGCAGGGGGGCGCCTACCACCCTGGGCACGCCCTCCACCCTCATGGGCCCCCCGTTGCTCCACCGATGTACTTCTTCCTCCTATATATATATCCACGTACCCCCCAAACATCCAGGAGCACCACGAAAACCTAGTTCCACCGCCGCAACCTTCTATACCCGAGAGATCCCATCTTGGGGCCTTTTCTGGAGCTCCGCCGGAGGGGGCATTGATCACGGAGGGCCTCTACATCAACTCCATGGCCTCTCCGGTGATGTGTGAGTAGTTTACTTCAGACCTACGGGTCCATAGTTATTAGCTAGATGGCTTCTTCTCTCTCTTTGGATCTCAATACAATGTTCTCCTCGGTCTTCTTGGAGATCTATTCGATGTAATCTTCTTTTGCGGTGTGTTTGTCGAGATCCGATGAATTGTGGGTTTATGATCCAGTTTATCTATGAACAATATTTGAATCTTCTCTGAATTCTTTTATGTATGATTGGTTTATCTTTGCAAGTCTCTTCGAATTATCAGTTTGGTTTGGCCTACCAGATTGATCTTTCTTGCAATGGGAGAAGTTCTTAGCTTTGGGTTCAATCTTGCGGTGTCCTTTCCCAGTGACAGCAGGGGCAGCAAGGCACGCATTGTATTGTTGCCGTCGAGGATAAAAAGATGGGGTTTATATCATATTGCATGAGTTTATCCCTCTACATCATGTCATCTTCCTTAAAGCATTACTCTATTCTTATGAACTTAATACTCTAGATGCATGTTGGATAGCGGTTGATGTGTGGAGTAATAGTAGTAGATGCAGAATCGTTTCGGTCTACTTGTCGCGGACGTGATGCCTATATACATGATCATACCTAGATTTTCTCATAACTATGCTCAATTCTATCAATTGCTCGACAGTAATTCATTTACCCACCGTAATACTTATTCTCTTGAGAGAAGCCACTAGTGAAACCTATGGCCCCGGGTCTATCTTTCATCATATTAATCTTCCAACACTTAGTTATTTCCTTTGCCGTTTATTTTACTTTGCATCTTTATTTCTCTTTATCATAAAAATACCAAAAATATTATCTTATCATATCTATCAGATCTCACTCTCGTAAGTGATCGTGAAGGGCTTGACAACCCCTTTATCGCGTTGGTTGTGAGGTTCTTATTTGTTTGTGTAGGTGCGTGGGACTTGAGTGTGATCTCCTACTGGATTGATACCTTGGTTCTCAAAAAATGAGGGAAATACTTATGCTACTTTGTTGCATCACCCTTTCCTCTTCAAGGGAAAACCAACGCAGTGCTCAAGAGGTAGCAGTGACGGTGATAGTGATGTGATCCGCGCAGGGCTTCGCCTAAGCACTACGACAATATGACCGGAGGAGTAAACTGTGGAGGGGGGAACGCACCTGGCTAAGAGAACAATTGATGTGCCTTTGTGGTGCCCCATGCCCCCGTATATAAAGGAGGAGGGGAGGAGGCCGGCCCTAGGGGCGCGCCAAGTGGGGGGACCGACTTTGACTCCTAGTCCTAGTCAGCCCCCCTTCCTTCTTTCGGAGGTGGAAAGGGGGAAGGAGAGGGGGAGGGAGAAGGAAAGGGGGCTGGGCCCCCTCCCCTTGTCCAATTCGGACTGCCCATGGGGGCCACCCCTTGTGGGCTGCCCTCTCTCTTCCCTATGGCCGATATTGGCCAACTACTTTCCCCGGGGGGTTCCGATAACCCCTCGGTACTTCGATAAATATCTGAAACACTCTGAAACCATTCTGGTGTCCGAATACTATCGACCAATATATCAATCTTTACCTCTCGACCATTTCAAGACTCCTCATCATATTCGTGATCTCATCTGGGACTTCGAACAATCTTTGGTCACTAAAACAAATAACTCATAATACAAATCGTCATCGAACGTTTAAGCATGCGGACCCTACGGGTTCAAGAACTATGTAGACATGACCGAGACACATCTCCGATCAATAACCAATAGCGAAACCTGGATGCTCATATTGGTTCCTACATATTATACGAAGATCTTTATTGGTCAAACCGCAATGACAACATACCTTATTCCCTTTGTCATCGGTAAGTTACTTGCCCGAGATTCGATCATCGGTATCTTCATACCTAGTTCAATCTCATTACAGGCAAGTCTCTTTACTCATTCTGTAATACATCATCTCGCAACTAACTCATTAGTCACATTGCTTGCAAGCCTTATCAGGATGTGCATTAGTGAGAGGGCCCAGAGATACCTCTCCGATACTCGGAGTGACAAATCCTAATCTCGATCTATGCCAAACCAACAAACACCTTCGGAGACACCTGTAGAGCATCTTTATAATCACCCAGTTACGTTGTGACATTTGATAGCACACAAGGTGTTCCTCCTGTATTCGGGAGTTGCATAATCTCATAGTCAAAGGAATATGTATAAGTCATGAAGAAAGCAATGGCAATAAAACTTAACGATCATTATGCTAAGCTAACAGATGGGTCTTATCCATCACACCATTCTCCTAATGATGTGATCCCGTTCATCAAATGACAACACATGTCTATGGTTAGGAAACTTAACCATCTTTGATTAACGAGCTAGTCTAGTAGAGGCCCACTAGGGACACGGTGTTTTTTCTATGAATCCACACATGTATAAAGTTTCCGGTTAATACAATTCTAGCATGAATAATGAACATTTGTCATGATATAAACAAATATAAAATAACAACTTTATTATTGCCTCTAGGGCATATTTCCTTCTGAGGGAGTCCTGGATTAGGGGGTCTCCGGACAGCCGGACTATATCCTTTGGCCGAACTGTTGGACTATGAAGATACAAGATTGAAGACTCCGTCCCGTGTCCAGATGGGACTTTCCTTGGCGTGGAAGGCAAGCTTGGCAATACAGATATGTAGATCTCCTCCCTTGTAACCGACTTTGTGTAACCCTAGCCCCCTCCGGTGTCTATATAAACCGGAGGGTTTAGTCCGTAGGACAACATGCAATCATACCATAGGCTAGCTTCTAGGGTTTAGCCTCTACAATCTCGTGGTAGATCAACTCTTGTAATACTCATATCATCAATATCAATCAAGCAGGACGTAGGGTATTACCTCCATCAAGAGGGCCCCAACCTGGGTAAACATCGTGTCCGCTGCCTCCTGTTGCCATCCGCCTTAGACGCACAGTTCGGGACCCCTACCCGAGATCCGCCGGTTTTGACACCGACATTGGTGCTTTCATTGAGAGTTCCACTGTGCCATCGCCATATGGCTCGATGGCCCCTTCGATCATCAGTAACGATGAGGTCCAGGGTGAGGTTTTTCTCCCCGGACAAATCTTCGTATTCGACGGCTTCGCACTGCGGGCTTCGCTTGGCCATCTGAAGCAGATCGAGAGCTACACCCCTGGCCATCAGGTCAGGTTCGGAAACTTAAACTACACTGCTGACATCCGTGGAGATTTGATCTTTGACAGATTCGAGCCCATGTCAGGTGCGCCGCACAATCATGACGAGCATGACGTAACTCTGTCGTCGGATAGTGTTCGGGAGATCGCATCTGCAACTACTCCGGCCTTCAATCCGGAGCAAATTGCACCATCCGAGGACGGAGGGATAGACCCCGCCATGGAGGCCGCACTCTCAGTGGCGATGGAGCCGGATACTGACTTCACCCCTTCCGAGAGTCGTGTCACCGAACCACTGGATTCGTCTCCGGCCACGAACTCCGAGCTGCCTGCATCCGTGCCTATCGAATCCGACTAGGCGCCGATCATTGAGTTCACCGCGGATATCTTTCAGCACTCGCCTTTCGGCGATTTGCTAAATCCATTAAGGTCTCTCTCCTTGTCAGGAGAACCTTGGCCGAACTATGTCCGGCTAGAATGGGATGCGGACGACGAAGAAATTCACTGCCCACCCACCACCCACTTAGTAGCCACTGTCGACAATTTCACCGACATGCTTGACTTCGACTCCGAAGACATCGACGGTATGGACGACGATGCAGGAGACAAATAGGAACCACCGACCACAGGGCACTGGACCGCCACCTCATCATATGATATATACATGGTGGACACCCCCAAAGAAGGAAATGGCGATGAGACAGCGGAGGAAGACCCCTCCAAGAAGCAACCCAAGCGCCGATGTCAGCGGTGCCGCTCTAATACCCGCCATAGCAAAAGTAGTGATACCGGCACAAGAGACAATAACACTCCGGATAGTGCCGAAGATGACAATAATCCCCTCCAACACGATTTAGAGCAGGAGGGTGAACAAGCTAGCCCTCCAGAGCGGGCAGCAGATGGAGAATCGGAGGAGGACAATTACATGCCTCTCTCCGAAGATGAGGTGAGCCTCGGCGACGAATAATTTATCGTGGCTGAGGATCCCGTCGAGCAGGAGCGCTTCAAGCGCCGGCTTATGGCCACAGCAAATAACCTGAAGAAAAAGCAACAACAGCTTCAAGCTGATCAAGATCTCCTAGCAGACAGATGGACCGAAGTCCTTGCGGCCGAGGAATACGAACTCGAGCGCCCCTCCAAGAGTTACCCAAGGTGCAGGTTGCTACCTCACCTCGAGGAGGAAGCATTGAAACCTACATCAGCAGTGTACGATGCGGCTGACCGGCCACCTCGTGGCCGAGCCAGAGAGGCGTTTCAGCCTGAAGTTCAGCCTGCACCCTGCTGCCACTCAGACAAAATACCAAGGCACGGGACCTGCGAGACGTATTGGAAAACAAGGCAAAACATGCAAGATCGATCTACGGATCACGGGGGCGCGCACCAATACGCGACGATGATGGTCACACCGGATACACTAAAAGCAAATCTGGTCGAGCCAGACACGGCAGACAAGAATCGTATGAACCGCGTCGCGGTATAGCCCGGCACAGAGGCGCCGCACACCCCTTATGCTTCACTGATGAAGTAATGGATCACGAATTCCCAGAAGGGTTTAAACCCGTAAACATCGAATCATACGATGGTACTACAGACCCCGTGGTATGGATAGAAGACTTCTTCCTCCACATTCACATGTCCCGCGGGGATGACCTACATGCCATCAAGTATCTCCCGCTCAAACTCAAAGGGTCGGCTCGTCATTGGCTCAATAGCTTGCCGGCAACTCCATCGGAAGTTGGGAGAACCTGGCAGAGGCATTCCTGGACAATTTCCAGGGCACTTATGTGCGACCACCGGATGCTGACGATTTAAGTCATATAACCCAGCAGCCAGGGGAATCGGCCAGGAAATTCTGGACCCGGTTCCTAACCAAGAAGAACCAAATTGTCGACTGTCCGGATGCAGAGGCCTTAGCGACATTTAAGCATAATATCCATGACGAATGGCTCGCCCAGCACCTCGGCCAAGAGAAGCCAAAATCCATGGCAGCCATCACGACACTTATGACCAGCTTTTGTGCGGGCGAAGATAGCTGGTTGGCTCGTAGTTCCAATACAGCAAGCAAACCTGGCATATCAGAAGCCAGGGATAGCAACGGCAAACCACGACACAACAAACACAAGCGCCGCAAATATGGTGAAAACGCCAAAAATACGGTAGTTAATGCCGGGTTCAGGGGTTCAATGTCCGGTCAGCGGAAAGGGCCACCCAAAAATACAAATCTGGGTCCATCCAGTCCGGACCGCATACTCGCTCGCCAATGCCAAATTCATGGCACCCCAGAAATGCCAGCCACCCATACTGATACGTCCATTTTGCATCATGCTTTTATATCGATATTTATTGCATTATGGGTTGTTATTACACATTATGTCACAATACTTATGCCTATTCTCTCTTATTTTACAAGGTTTACATGGAGAGGGAGAATGCCGACAGCTGGGATTCTGGGCTGGAAAAGGAGCAAATATTAGAGACCTATTCTGCACAGCTCCAAAAGTCCTGAAACATCACGGAAGACATTTTCAGAATATATAAAAAATACTCAGCGGAAGAGATTCACCAGGGGGCCACACCCTTCCCATGAGAGTGGGGGCGCACCCTACCCCCCTGGGCGCGCCCCCAACCTCGTGGGCCCCCTAGTGGCCCTCCGGTGGCCATCTTCTGCTATATGAAGTCTTTCGATGGGAAAAAATAGGAAGCCATCTTCTCGGACGAAACTCCGCCTCCACGAGGCGGAACCTTGGCGGATCCAATCTAGGGCTCCGGCAGAGCTGTTCTGCCGGGGAAACTTCCCTCCCGGAGGGGGAAATCATCCCCATCGCCATCACCAACGCTCCTCTCATTGGGAGAGGGCGATCTCCATCAACATCTTCATTAGCACCATCTCCTCTCAAAACCCTAGTTCATCTCTTGTATCCAATTCTTGTCTCCAAGTTCGGGATTGGTACTAGTAGGTTGCTAGTAGTGTTAATTACTCCTTGTAGTTGATGCTAGTTGGTTTAATTGGTGGAAGATCATATGTTTAGATCCTACATGCATATTAATACCCCTCTGATTATGAACATGTTTACGCTTTGTGAGTAGTTACGTTTGTTCCTGAGGACATGGGAGAAGTCTTGCTATTAGTAGTCATGTGAATTTGGTATTCGTTTGATATTTTGATAAGATGTATGTTGTCTCTCCCCTAGTGGTGTTATGTGAACGTCGACTACATGACACTTCACCATTAGTTGGGCCTAGAGGAAGGCATTGGGAAGTAATAAGTAGATGATGGTTTGCTAGAGTGACAGAAGTTTAAACCCTAGTTTATGTGTTGCTTTGTAAGGGGTTGATTTGGATCCATATGTTTCATGCTATGGTTAGGTTTACCTTAATACTTTTGTTGTAGTTGCGGATGCTTGCAATAGAGGTTAATCATAAGTGGGATGCTTGTCCAAGTAAGGGCATTACCCAAGCACCGGTCCACCCCCCATACCAAATTATCAAAGTACCAAACATGAATCATATGAGCGTGATGAAAACTAGCTTGACGATATTCCCATGTGTCCTCGGGAGCGCTTTTCTTTATATAAGAGTTTGTCCAGGCTTGTCCTTTGCTACAGAAAGGATTGGGCCACCTTGCTGCACTTTATTTACTTTTGTTACTTGTTGCTCGTTACGAATTATCCTATCACAAAACTATCTGTTACCACTTATTTCAGTACTTGCAGAGAATACCTTGCTGGAAACCGTTTATCATTTCCTTCTGCTCCTCGTTGGGTTCGACACTCTTACTTATCGAAAGGACTACGATAGATCCCCTATACTTGTGGGTCATCAAGACTCTTTTCTGGCGCCGTTGCCGGGGAGTGAAGCGCCTTTGGTAGGTGGAATTTGGTAAGGGAAAAATTATATATTGTGCTCAAATTTACTGTCACTTGTTACTATGGAAAGTAATCCTCTGAGGGGCTTGTTCGGGGTATCTTCACCCCGACCAGTAGAGCAAAGAGTTTCTCCTCAACCTACTGAACCTACTGAAAATGAAAATGTCTGCTTTGAAATTCCTTCAGGTATGATAGAAAAACTGCTAGCTAATCCCTTTTTAGGAGATGGAACAAAACATCCTGATGAGCATCTAATATATGTGGATGAAGTTTGTGTATTATTTAAGCTTGCAGGTGTACCCGGAGATGTTGTTAAGAAGAAGGTCTTCCCTTTATCTTTGAAGGGAGATGCATCGACATTGTATAGGCTATGTGATGATATGGGGTCTTGGAATTACAAACGATTGAAATTGGAATTTCATCAGAAGTTCTATCCTGTGCATCTTGTTCATCGTGATCGCAATTATATATATAATTTTTGGCCTCATGAAGGAGAAAGCATCGCTCAAGCTTGGGGAGGCTTAAATCAATGTTATATTCATGCCCCAATCATGAGCTCTCAAGAAAAATGATTATTCAAAAATTTTATGCTCGGCTTTCTGATAACAATCGCACCATGCTTGATACTTCTTGTGCTGGCTCTTGTGCTGGAGGCTTAAATATGGACTTGACTCTGAGATAGTAGCTTCTTTCTGTGAATCTTTTGCTACTTATGTTGATCTCCCCAAGGAGAAGTGGTTTAAATATCATCCTCTCATAGAAGTAAAAGTAGTTGCACCTATTAAAGTTGAAGAAAAGATTGTCACTTATAATGATCCTATTGTTCCTACTTCTTATGTTGAGAAACCACCTTTTACCGTTAGGATAAAGGATCAAGCTAAAGCTTCAACTGTGGTTCGTAAAAGCAATATTAAAACTTATACACCTCATGAGCAAATTAAAGTTGAACATGATATTGCTATTTTTAAAGATCTCTTATCTGATAATATTGATGGGCATGCTATTCATTTCCTTGATGAGACTGCTAGAATTACTAAACCTTGTGCTAAAGATAAAAACAGGCCTGTGGTAGGCATGCATGTTATTTCTGTTAAAATAGGAGATCATTGTTATCATGGCTTATGTGATATGGGTGCTAGTGCTAGCGCAATACCTTATTCCTTATACAAAGAAATTATGCACGATATTGCACCTGCTGAGATAGAAGATATTGATGTCACAATTAAACTTGCCAATAGAGATACTATTTCACCAATGGGAATTGTTAGAGATGTTGAAGTCTTGTGTGGGAAAACCAAATATCCTGCTGATTTTCTTGTTCTTGGCTCCCCACAAGATAGCTTTTGACCCATTATATTTGGTAGACCCTTCCTGAACACTGTTAATGCTACAATAGATTGCAAAAGGGATGTTGTTACTATCGGTTTAGATGATATGACTCATGAATTTAATTTCTCTAAATTTAGTAGACAACACCGTGAAGAAGAATTACCTAGTAAGGATGAAATTATTGGTCTTGCTTCTATTGTCGTACCTCCTAGGGATCCTTTAGAACAATATTTGCTAGACCATGACAATGATATGTTCATGAATGAAAGAAGGGAAATAGACAAAGTATTCTTTAAACAAGAACCTATTCTGAAAGACAATTTGCCTGTTGAAATCCTAGGGGATCCTCCTCCACCCAAGGGTGATCTCGTGTTTGAGCTTAAATCGTTGCCTGGTACTCTTAAATATGCTTATCTTGATGAGAAAAAGATATATCCTGTTATTATTAGTGCTAACCTTTCAGAGCATGAGGAAGAGAGATTATTAAAAACTCTGAAGAAGCACCGTGCTGCTATTGGGTATACTCTTGATGATCTTAAGGGCATTAGTCCCACTCTATGCCAACATAAAATTAATTTGGAAGAAGATGCTAAACCAGTTCGTGATCATCAACGATGGTTGAATCCTAAAATGAAAGAAGTGGTAAGAAAAGAAATACTAAAGCTCCTTGAGGCAGGTATAATCTATCCCGTTGCTGATAGTCAGTGGGTAAGTCATGTCCATTGTGTCCCTAAGAAGGGAGGTATTACTGTCGTTCCTAATGATAAAGATGAACTGATTCCTCAAAGAATTATTACATGTTATAGGATGGTAATTGATTTCCGCAAATTGAATAAGGCAACTAAAAAGGATCATTACCCCTTACCTTTTATCGATCAAATGCTAGAAAGATTATCCAAACATACACATTTTTGCTTTCTAGATGGTTATTCTGGTTTCTCTCAAATACCTGTGTCAGCCAAAGATCAATCAAAGACTACTTTTACTTGCGCTTTTGGTACTTTTGCTTATAGACGTATGCCTTTTGGTTTATGTAATGCACCTGCTACCTTTCAAAGATGCATGATGGCTATATTCTCTGACTTTTGTGAAAAGATTTGTGAGGTTTTCATGGACGATTTCTCCGTCTATGGATCTTCTTTTGATGATTGCTTGAGCAACCTTGATCAAGTTTTGCAGAGATGTGAAGAAACTAATCTTGTCTTGAATGGGAAAAGTGCCACTTTATGGTTAATGAAGGTATTGTCTTGGGGCACAAAGTTTCTGAAAGAGGTATTGAGGTTGATAAAGCCAAGGTTGATGCTATTGAGAAGATGCCATGTCCCAAGGACATCAAAGGTATAAGAAGTTTCCTTGGTCATGCCGGATTTTATAGGAGGTTCATTAAGGACTTCTCAAAAATTTCTCGGCCTCTGACTAATTTATTACAAAAAGATATACCATTTTTCTTTGATGATGATTGTGTAGAAGCATTTGAAATACTTAAGAAAGCATTGATCTCTGCACCTATTGTTCAGCCACCTGATTGGAATTTACACATTGAAATTATGTGTGATGGTAGTGATTATGTTGTAGGTGCTGTTCTAGGGCCAAGAGTTGATAAGAAATTAAATGTTATTCAATATGCTAGTAAAACCCTAGACAATGCTCAAAGAAATTATGCTACTACTGAAAAAGAATTCTTAGCAGTTGTATTTGCTTGTGATAAGTTCATACCTTATATTGTTGATTCTAAAGTAACTATTCACACTGATCATGCTGCTATTAAATATCTCATGGAAAAGAAAGATGCTAAACCTAGATTTATTATATGGGTTCTCCTGCTACAAGAATTTGATTTGCATATTATTGATAGAAAGGGAGCTGAGAACCCCGTTGCAGACAACTTGTCTAGGTTAGAAAATGTGCTTGATGACCCACTACCTATTGATGATAGCTTTCCCGATGAGCAATTAAATGTCATAAATGCTTCTCATACTGCTCCATGGTATGCTGATTATGCTAATTACATTGTTGCTAAGTTTATACCACCTAGTTTCACATACCAGCAAAAGAAAAGGTTCTTCTATGATTTGAGGCATTACTTTTGGGATGACCCATATCTTTATAAAGAAGGAGTAGATGGTGTTATTAGACATTGTGTACCTGAGCATGAACAGGAACAGGTCCTAAGCAAGTGTCACTCCGAAGCTTATGGAGGACAGCATGCTGGAGATTGAACTGCACATAAGGTATTGCAATCTGGTTTTTATTGGCCTACTCTCTTCAAGGATGCCCGTAAGTTTGTCTTATATTGTGATGAATGTCAAAGAATTGGTAATATTAGTAGACATCAAGAAATGCCTATGAATTATTCACTTGTCATTGAACCATTTGATGTTTGGGGCTTTGACTATATGGGACCTTTTCCTTCCTCTAATGGATATACACGTATTCTAGTTGTTGTTGATTACGTTACTAAGTGGGTAGAAGCTATTCCAACTAGTAGTGCTGATCATAACACTTCTAATAAAATGCTTAAAGAAGTTATTTTTCCAAGATTTGGAGTCCCTAGATATTTAATGACTGATGGTGGTTCACATTTTATTCATGGTGCTTTCCGTAAAATGCTTGCTAAATATGATGTTAATCGTAGAATTGCATCTCCTTATCACCCACAGTCTAGTGGTCAAGTAGAATTGAGTAATAGAGAGCTCAAATTAATTTTGCAAAAGGCTGTTAATAGATCTAGAAAGAATTGGTCCAAGAAACTTGATGATGCATTATGCGCCTATAGAACTGCATACAAAAATCCTATGGGTATGTCTCTGTATAAAATGGTTTATGGAAAAGCATGTCACTTTTACCTCTCGAACTAGAACACAAGGCATATTGGGCTATTAAAGAACTCAATTATGATTTCAAACTTGCCGGTGAGAAGAGGTTATTTGATATTAGCTCACTTGATGAATGAAGAACCCAAGCCTATGAAAATGCCAAGTTGTTTAAAGAAAAAGTTAAAAGATGGCATGACAAAAGAATACAAAAGTGCGAGTTTAAAGTAGGTGACTATGTATTGCTAGACAACTCTCGTTTAAGATTTTTTGCAGGGAAACTTCTCTCTAAATGGGAAGGACCTTACTGTTGGGGAACGTTGCAGAAAACAAAAATTTTCCTACGGTTTCACCAAGATCCATCTATGAGTTCATCTAGCAACGAGTAATCGGATTGCATCTACATACCTTTGTAGATCACGCGCGGAAACGTTCAAAGAACGGGGATGAGGAAGTCATACTCGACGTGATCCAAATCACCGGAGATCCTAGCGCCGAAAGGACGGCACCTCCGCGTTCAACACACGTACGGTCAGCGTGACGTCTCCTCCTTCTTGATCCAGCAAGGGGGAAGGAGGTTGAGGAAGATGGCTCCAGCAGCAACACGACGGCGTGGTGGTGGTGGAGCAGCAGTACTCCGGTAGGGCTTCGCCAAGCTCGTGACGGAGGAGGAGATGTGTTGGGGAGGGGAGGGGCTGCGCCTTGGATGTCCTCTGCAGCCCTCCCCTCACCCCTCTATTTATAGGGGAAGGGGGAAGGGGGCCGGCCCCCTCTAGATGAGATCTAGAAGGGGACGGCGGCCAAGGGGAGGGGGGCTTGCCCCCCAAGCAAGGGGGCGCCCCCCTTAGGGTTTCCCCCAACCCTAGGCGCATGGGCCCTAGGGGGAGTGGCGCCCCAGCCCACTTTGGGCTGGATCCCTTCCTCATACAGCCCATAAGGCCCTCCGGGAGAGGTGTCCCCTCCTGGTGGACCCCCGGAACCCCTCCGGTGGCCCCGGTACAATACCGATATGCCCCCGAACCTTTCCGGTGACCGTATGACAACTTCCCATATATAATCCTTTACCTCCGGATTATTCCAGAACTCCTCGTGACGTCCAGGATCTCATCCGGGACTCCGAACAACTTTTGGATTACTGCATACTCATATCTATACAACCCTAGCGTCACCGAACCTTAAGTGTGTAGACCCTACGGGTTCGGGAGACAAGCAGACATGACCGAGACGACTCTCTGGTCAATAACCAACAGCGGGATCTGGATACCCATGTTGGCTCCCACATGCTCCTCGATGATCTCATCGGATGAACCACGATGTCGAGGACCTAACCAATCCCGTACTCAATTCCCTTTGTCAATCGGTACGTTACTTGCCCGAGACTCGATCGTCGGTATCCCAATACCTTGTTCAGTCTCGTTACCGGCAAGTCACTTTACTCGTACCATAATGCATGATCCCATGATCAACCACTTGATCACATTGAGCTCATTATGATGATGCATTACCGAGTGGGCCCAGAGATACCTCTCCGTCATACGGAGTGACAAATCCCAGTCTCGATTCGTGCCAACCCAAGAGACACTTTCGGAGATACCTGTAATGTACCTTTATAGTCACCCAGTTACGTTGTGACATTTGGCACACCCAAGGCACTCCTACGGTATCCGGGAGTTGCACAATCTCATGGTGTAAGGAAATGATACTTGACATCTAGAAAAGCTACAGCAAACGAACTACACGATCTTTGTGCTATGCTTAGGTTTGGGTCTTGTCCATCACATCATTCTCCTAATGATGCGATCCCGTTATCAATTACATCCCCATGTCCATAGCCAGGAAACCATGACTATCTGTTGATCAACGAGCTAGTCAACTAGAGGCTCACTAGGGACACATTATGGTCTATGTATTCACACATGTATTACGATTTCCAGACAATACAATTATAGCATGAATAATAGACAATTATCATGAACAAGGAAATATAATAATCATTTTATTATTGCCTCTAGGGCATATTTCCAATAGTCTCCCACTTGCACTAGAGTCAATCATCTAGTTACATTGTGATGAATCGAACACCCATGGAATTCTGGTGTTGATCATGTTTTGCTCTAGGGAGAGGTTTAGTCAACGGATCTGCTACATTCAGGTCCGTATGTACTTTACAAATCTCTATGTCTCCATTTTGAACACTTTCATGAATGGAGTTGAAGCGACGCTTGATATGCCTGGTCTTCCTGTGAAACCTGGGCTCCTTGGCAAGGGCAATAGCTCCAGTGTTGTCACAGAAGAGAGTCATCGGGCCCGACGCATTGGGTATGACTCCTAGGTCGGTAATGAACTCCTTCACCCAGACTGCTTCGTGTGCTGCCTCCGAGGCTGCCATGTACTCCGCTTCACATGTAGATCCCGCCACAACGCTTTGCTTGCAACTGCACCAGCTTACTGCCCCACCATTCAAAATATACACGTATCCGGTTTGTGACTTAGAGTCATCCAGATCTGTGTCGAAGCTAGCATCGACGTAACCCTTTACGACAAGCTCTTCGTCACCTCCATAAACGAGAAACATTTCCTTAGTCCTTTTCAGATACTTCAGGATATTTTTGACCGTTGTGCAGTGTTCCATGCCGGGATTACTTTGGTACCTTCCTACCAAACTCACGGCAAGGTTTACATCAGGTCTGGTACACAGCATAGCATACATGATAGACCCTATGGCCGAGGCATAGGGGACGGCACTCATCTTTTCTCTATCTTCTGCCATGGTCGGGCATTGAGCCAAGCTCAATCTCGTACCTTGCAATACAGGCAAGAACCCCTTCTTTGACTGATCCATTTTGAACTTCTTCAATATCTTGTCAAGGTACGTACTCTGTGAAAGACCAATGAGGCGTCTCGATCTATCTCTATAGATCTTGATGCCTAATATATAAGCAGCTTCTCCAAGGTCCTTCATTGAAAAACACTTGTTCAAATAGGCCTTTATGCTTTCCAAGAATTCTATATCATTTCCCATCAACAGTATGTCATCCACATACAATATGAGAAATGCTACAGAGCTCCCACTCACTTTCTTGTAAATGCAGGCTTCTCCATAAGTTTGCATAAACCCAAACGCTTTGATCATCTCATCAAAGCGAATGTTCCAACTCCGAGATGCTTGCACCAGCCCATAAATCGAGCGTTGGAGCTTGCACACCTTGTCAGCATTCTTAGGATCGACAAAACCTTCCGGTTGCATCATATACAATTCTTCCTTAAGGAAACCATAAAGGAATGCCGTTTTGACGTCCATTTGCCATATTTCATAATCATAGAATGCGGCAATTGCTAACATGATTCGGACGGACTTCAGCTTCGCTATGGGTGAGAAAGTCTCATCGTAGTCAACCCCTTGAACTTGTCGATAACCCTTAGCGACAAGCCGTGCTTTATAGATGGTCACATTACCATCCGCGTCTGTCTTCTTCTTAAAGATCCATTTATTTTCTATGGCTCGCCGATCAACGGGCAAGTCAGTCAAAGTCCATACTTCGTTTTCATACATGGATCCTATCTCGGATTTCATGGCTTCCAGCCATTTGTCAGAATCCGGGCCCGCCATCGCTTCTTCATAGTTCGAAGGTTCACCGTTGTCTAACAACATGATTTCCAAGACAGGGTTGCCGTACCACTCTGGTGCGGAACGTGTCCTTGTGGACCTTCGAAGTTCAGTAGGAGCTTGATCAGAAGTATCTTGATCATCATTATTAACTTCCTCTCTAATTGGTGCAGGCACCACAGGAACATTTTCCTGAGTTGCGCCACTTTCCAGTTCAAGAGGCAATACTTCATCAAGTTCTACTTTCCTCCCACTTACTTCTTTCGAGAGAAACTCCTTCTCTAGAAAGGATCCATTCTTGGCAACAAACATCTTGCCTTCGGATCTGAGGTACAAGGTATAACCAATAGTTTCTTTAGGGTATCCTATGAAGACGCATTTTTCCGACTTGGGTTCGAGCTTTTCAGGTTGAAGTTTCTTGACATAAGCATCGGATCCCCAAACTTTTAGAAACGACAGCTTAGGCTTCTTCCCAAACCATAATTCATATGATGTCGTCTCAACGGATTTCGACGGAGCCCTATTTAAAGTGAATGCGGCAGTCTCTAAAGCATGGCCCCAAAATGACAACGGTAAATCGGTAAGGGACATCATAGATCGCACCATATCTAATAGAGTGCGATTACGACGTTCGGACACACCATTACGCTGAGGTATTCCAGGCGGCGTGAGTTGTGAAACTATTCCACATTTTCTTAAGTGTGTACCAAATTCGTGACTCAAGTATTCTCCTCCACGATCTGATCGCAAAAACTTGATTTTTCTGTCACGTTGATTCTCAACCTCACTCTGAAATTCCATGAACTTTTCAAAGGTTTCAGACTTGTGTTTCATTAAGTAGATATACCCATATCTACTCAAGTCATCAGTGAGGGTGAGAACATAACGATAGCCACCATGAGCCTCAACACTCATTGGACCGCACACATCAGTGTGTATGATTTCCACTAGGTTGGTTGCTCGCTCCATTGTTCCTGAGAACGGAGTCTTGGTCATCTTACCCATGAGGCATGGTTCGCACGTGTCAAATGATTTGTAATCAAGAGACTCTAAAAGTCCATCTGTATGGAGCTTCTTCATGCGTTTGACACCTATGTGACCAAGGCGGCAGTGCCACAAGTATGTGGGACTATCATTATCAACCTTACATCTTTTGGCATTCACACTATGAATATGTGTAGCATTACACTCGAGATTCATTAAGAATAAACCATTCACCATAGGAGCATGACCATAAAACATATCTCTCATATAAATAGAACAACCATTATTCTCGGATTTGAATGAGTAGCCATCTCGTATTAAACGAGATCCTGATACAATGTTCATGCTCAAACTTGGCACTAAGTAACAATTATTGAGGTTCAAAACTAATCCCGTAGGTAAATGTAGAGGTAGCGTGCCGACGGCGATCACATCGACCTTGGAACCATTCCCGACGCGCATCGTCACCTCGTCCTTCGCCAATCTCCGCTTATTCCACAGCTCCTGCTTTGAGTTACAAATGTGAGCAACTACACCGGTATCAAATACCCAGGAGCTACTACGAGTATTGGTAAGGTACACATCAATTACATGTATATCACATATACCTTTTGTTTTGCCGGCCTTCTTGTCTGCTAAGTATTTGGGGCAGTTCCGCTTCCAGTGACCACTTCCCTTGCAATAAAAACACTCAGTCTCGGGCTTGGGTCCATTCTTTGGCTTCTTCCCGGTAGCTTGCTTACCGGGCACGGCAACTCCCTTGCCGTCCTTCTTGAAGTTCTTCTTACCCTTGCCTTTCTTGAACTTAGTGGTTTTATTCACCATCAACACTTGATGGTCCTTTTTGACTTCTACCTCTGCTGATTTCAGCATTGCAAATACTTCAGGAATGGTCTTTTCCATCCCCTGCATATTGAAGTTCATCACAAAGCTCTTGTAGCTTGGTGGAAGCGACTGGAGGATTCTGTCAATGACCGCGTCATCTGGGAGATTAACTCCCAGCTGAGTCAAGCGGTTATGTAACCCAGACATAGTGAGTATGTGCTCACTGACAGAACTATTTTCCTCCATCTTACAGCTAAAGAACTTGTCGGAGACTTCATATCTCTCGACCCGGGCATGAGCTTGGAAAACCATTTTCAGCTCTTCGAACATCTCATATGCTCCGTGTCGCTCAAAACGCTTTTGAAGCCCCGGTTCTAAGCTATAAAGCATGCCGCACTAAACGAGGGAGTAATCATCAGCACGTGTCTGTCAAGCGTTCATAACGTCTTGGTTCTGTGGGACGGGTGCGTCACCTAGCGGTGCTTCTAGGACATAATCTTTCTTGGCAGCTATGAGGATGATCCTCAGGTTCCGGACCCAGTCCGTATAGTTGCTGCCATCGTCTTTCAGCTTGGTTTTCTCTAGGAACGCATTTGAAGTTGAGGACAACATTGGCCATTTGATCTACAAGACATATTGTAAAGATTTTAGACTAAGTTCATGATAATTAAGTTCATCTAATCAAATCATTCAATGAACTCCCACTTAGATAGACATCCCTCCAGTCATCTAAGTATAACATGATCCGAGTTGACTAGGCCGTGTCCGATCATCACGTGAGACGGACTAGTCAACATCGGTGAACATCTTCATGTTGATCGTATCTTCTATACGAATCATGCTCGACCTTTCGGTCTTCTGTGTTCCGAGGCCATGTCTGTACATTCTAGGCTCGTCAAGTCAACCTAAGTGTATTGTGTGTGTAAATCTGTCTTACACCCGTTGTATGTGAACGTTGGAATCTATCACACCCGATCATCACGTGGTGCTTCGAAACAACGAACTGTCGCAACGACGCACAGTTAGGGGGAACACTTTCTTGAAATTATTATGAGGGATCATCTTATTTACTACCGTCGTTCTAAGTAAACAAGATGCAAAAACATGATAAACATCACATGCAATCAAATAATAATAGTGACATGATATGGCCAATATCACATAGCTCCTTTGATCTCCATCTTGGGGCTCCATGATCATCTTGTCACCGGCATGACACCATGATCTCCATCATCGTGTCTCCATGAAGTTGCTCGCCAACTATTACTTCTACTACTATGGCTAACACATTTAGCAATAAAGTAAAGTAATTTACATGGCGTTTCTCAATGACACGCAGGTCATACAAAAAATAAAGACAACTCCTATGGCTCCTGTCGGTTGTCATACTCATCGACATGCAAGTCGTGATTCCTATTACAAGAACATGATCTCATACATCACATATATATCATTCATCATTCATCACAACTGTGGCCATATCACATCACAAATCACTTGCAGCAAAAACAAGTTAGACGTCCTCTAATTGTTGTTGCAAGTTTTACGTGGCTGCAAAAGGGTTCTAGCAAGATCGTTTTCTTACCTACGTAATAGCCACAACGTGATTTGTCAACTTCTATTTACCCTTCATAAGGACCCTTTTCATCAAATCCGCTCCAACTAAAGTGGGAGAGACAGACACCCGCTAGCCACCTTATGCAACCAGTGCATGTCAGTCGGTGGAACCAGTCTCACATAAGCGTACGTGTAAGGTCGGTCCGGGCCGCTTCATCCCACAATACCGCTGAAGCAAGATAAGACTAGTAGCGGCAAGAAAGTTGACAACATCTACGCCCACAACAAATTGTGTTCTACTTGTGCAAGGAGAACTACGCATAGACCTAGCTCTGATACCACTGTTGGGGAACGTTGCAGAAAACAAAAAATTTCCTACGGTTTCACCAAGATCCATCTATGAGTTCGTCTAGCAAAGAGTGATCGGATTGCATCTACATACCTTTGTAGATCACGCGCGGAAGCGTTCAAAGAACGGGGATGAGGAAGTCGTACTCGACGTGATCCAAATCACCGGAGATCCTAGCGCCGAACGGACGGCACCTCCGCGTTCAACACACGTACGGTCAGCGTGACGTCTCCTCCTTCTTGATCCAGCAAGGGGGAAGGAGAGGTTGAGGAAGATGGCTCCAGCAGCAGCACGACGGCGTGGTGGTGGTGGAGCAGCAGTACTCCGGCAGGGCTTCGCCAAGCTCGTGACGGAGGAGATGTGTTGGGGAGGGGAGGGGCTGCGCCTTGGATGTCCTCTGCAGCCCTTCCCTCACCCCTCTATTTATAGGGGAAGGGGGAAGGGGGGCGGCCCCCTCTAGATGAGATCTAGAGGGGGGGCGGCGGCCAAGGGGAGGGGGTCTTGCCCCCCAAGCAAGGGGGCGCCCCCCTTAGGGTTTCCCCCAACCCTAGGCGCATGGGCCCTAAGGGGAGTGGCGCCCCAGCCCACTTTGGGCTGGATCCCTTCCTCATACAGCCCATAAGGCCCTCCGAGAGAGGTGGCCCCTCCCGGTGGACCCCCGGAACCCCTCCGGTGGCCCCAGTACAATACCGATATGCCCCCGAACCTTTCCGGTGACCGTATGACAACTTCCCATATATAATCCTTTACCTACGGATTATTCCGGAACTCCTCGTGACGTCCAGGATCTCATCCGGGACTCCAAACAACTTTAGGATTACTGCATACTCATATCTATACAACCCTAGCGTCACCGAACCTTAAGTGTGTAGACCCTACGGGTTCGGGAGACAAGCAGACATGACCGAGACGACTCTCTGGTCAATAACCAACAGCGGGATCTGGATACCCATGTTGGCTCCCACATGCTCCTCAATGATCTCATCGGATGAACCATGATGTCGAGGACCCAATCAATCCCGTACTCAATTCCCTTTGTCAATCGGTACGTTACTTGCCCGAGACTCGATCGTCGGTATCCCATACCTTGTTCAGTCTCGTTACCGGCAAGTCACTTTACTCGTACCATAATGCATGATCCCGTGATCAACCACTTGATCACATTGAGCTCATTATGATGATGCATTACCGAGTGGGCCCAGAGATACCTCTCCGTCATACGGAGTGACAAATCCCAGTCTCGATTCGTGCCAACCCAACAGACACTTTCGGAGATACCTGTAATGTACCTTTATAGTCACCCAGTTACGTTGTGACGTTTGGCACACCCAAGGCACTCCTACGGTATCCGGGAGTTGCACAATCTCATGGTCTGAGGAAATGATACTTGACATCCAGAAAAGCTACAACAAACGAACTACACGATCTTTGTGCTATGCTTAGGTTTGGGTCTTGTCCATCACATCATTCTCCTAATGATGTGATCCCGTTATCAATGACATCCCCATGTCCATAGCCAGGAAACCATGACTATATGTTGATCAACGAGCTAGTCAACTAGAGGCTCACTAGGGACACATTATGGTCTATGTATTCACACATGTATTACGATTTCCGGACAATACAATTATAGCATGAATAATAGACAATTATCATGAACAAGGAAATATAATAATCATTTTATTATTGCCTCTAAGGCATATTTCCAACACTTACGTTATCGAGGAGGTCTATCGTTCCGGTGCCATAAAAATCAACAACTTCAAAGGCACAAATCCGAAGGTGGTGAACGGTCAAAGAATCAAACATTATATCTCAGGTAATCCCATAAATGTTGAAACCAATGTTATTGAAATCGTAACCCTGGAGGAATACATAAGGGACACTTTCCGGAACGTTTCAGACTCCGAAAAGGAATAGGTATGTGGTACTGTAAGTAAACCGACTCCAAAACAGCTTTTAAGGCAATATTTCTCCATTTTGGAATATTTAGAAAAATAGAAAAATAAGAAGCAGTCCAGGAAGGACACGAGGGCTCCACGAGGGTGGAGGGCGCGCCCTACCCCCTGGGCGTGCCGCCTACCTCGTGGGCACCTCGTGTGCTCTCCGAACTCCTTTTCCGTACACGGCATGTATTTTGGTCGGTAAAAATTCATTATGTAATCTCCCGAAGGTTTTGACTCCCATATCACGCAAATATGTCTTGTCTTTGTTTTGAGCTGTCCTGCTGCAGACAGAGCAACATGTCATCCCAGGATTCAGAAGGAGAAAGCTATGTGGCTAATTACCTTGCTGATCCGAAGGTCTATGGGGATGTGGAGCATTGTGGTTGGACTACGGAAGAAGAAGAGGACTATGAACCCAAGGGAAAGGAGGAGACGAGTTCAGATGAAGATGAAGTCCCACTACCTCAACCTAGGGACATGCATGTGGAGTTCAAAAAGCCAAGCCTCTCGGATATAGTAAAGAAACCTAAGATCGAGTTTATCCCTTTTTGCCTCTTGGAGGAAAACAAGCAGGAACTATGCAAAAAGATACTGAGCCTGGAACAGGAGATCAAGGACCTAAGGGACCAAAATTCTGTCCTCAAACACAAATTAAGGAAGAAGCCTACGCCATCAAAAAAATCACCACCGTCTCCACCAACAAAGAAGAATTGAGTATCTGGTATGGGCACTCCCCTTGGCAACTGCCAAGCTTGGGGGAGTGCCCCGGTATCGTATCACCATCACTTTTATCTTTACCGTTTTTCTTAGTTCGATCCTTTTGGTAATATCTTGATCTAGTAGAATAAAAGTTCTTAGTATGATCTAGTTGTGAGTTTTGCTTTATGGTCCTTCTATGTAATCGAGTCCGTGAGCTATATAATAAAGATTAGTGTTGAGTCCAGGGCTTGATTATTTTGCCATGATCCTAAGGGAATAAAAGAAAAGAGAAAGAAATAAAAAGAACCAAAGAGATCATGTGAGTCTTATGGAGAGTAATGAGTTCACATAGAAAAGGTATGATGAATAAAAATTGTTGAGAGTTGACAAATATAGTTTTGGTCATCGTTGCAATTAATAGGAAGTAATAAAGAAAGAGATGTCTTCACATATAGATATATTATCTTGGACATCTTTTATGATTGTGAGCACTCATTAAAATATGATATGCTAAAGAGTTGACGTTGGACAAGGAAGACAACATAATGGGTTATGTTTTCTTACATCTGAGATAAATTGAATTGTCATGGATCCTCCAACATGTTGAGCTTGCCTTCTCCCCCATGCTAGCCAAATTCATCGCACCAAGTAGATATACTACTTGTGCTTCCAAACACCCTTAAACCAGTTTTGCCATGAGAGTCCACTATACCTACCTATGGATTGAGTAAGATCCTCCAAGTAAGTTATCGTTGGTGCAAGCAATAAAAATTGCTCTCTAAATATGTATGTCTTATTAGTGTGGAAGAAAATAAGCTTTATACAATCATGTGATATGGAAGAAATAAAAGCGACAGACAGCATAATAAAGGTCCATATCACAAGTGACAATATAAAGTGACGTTCTTTCGCATTAAGATTTTGTGCATCCAACTATAAAAGCGCATGACAACCTCTGCTTCCCTCTGCGAAGGGCTTATCTTTTACTTTTATCTCCTACATTGCATAAGAGTCATGGTGATCTTCACCCTTCCTTTTTACACTTTATCCTTTGGCAAGCACAGTATGTTGGAAAGATCCCGGTATATATGGCTAATTGGATGTGAGTTTTCATGAACTATTATTGTTGACATTACCCTTGAAGTAAAACGTTGGGAGGCAAAACTATAAGCCCCTATCTTTCTCCGTGTCCGATTAAACTCCATACCCATAAGTATTGCGTGAGTGTCAGAAATTGTGAAAGACTATATGATAGTTGAGTATGTGGACTTGCTGAAAAGCTCTTATACATTGACTCTTTCCTATGTTATGATAAATTGCAATTGCTCCAATGACTGAGATTATAGTTTGTTAGTTTTCAATGAAGTCTACGATTCATACTTGAAATTGTGATTGAATTATTACTCTAGCATAAGAAATCATATGACAAGAATTATATAAGTTGTTATTCTAAGAATGATCATGATTCCCTCATGTCCGTATTTTATTTTTATCGACACCTCTATCTCTAAACATGTGGACATATTTTTCGATTTCGGCTTTTCGCTTGAGGACAAGCGAGGTCTAAGCTTGGGGGAGTTGATACGTCCATTTTGGATCATGCTTTTATATCGATATTTATTGCATTATGGGATGTTATTACACATTATGTCACAATAATTATGCCTATTCTCTCTTATTTTATAAGGTTTACATGGAGAGGGAGAATGCCGACAGCTGGGATTCTGGGCTGGAAAAGGAGCAAATATTAGAGACCTATTCTGCACAGCTCCAAAAGTCCTAAAACTTCACGGAAGACGTTTTCAGAATATATAAAAAATACTCAGTAGAAGAGATTCACCAGAGGGGGCACACCCTGCCCATGAGGGTGGGGCGCACCCTACCCCCCTGGGCGCGCCCCCAACCTCGTGGGCCCCCTGGTGGCCCTCCGGTGGCCATCTTCTGCTATATGAAGTCTTTCGATGGGAAAAAATAGGAAGCCATCTTCTCGGACGAAACTCCGCCGCCACGAGGTGGAACCTTGGCGGATCCAATCTAGGGCTCCGGCAGAGCTGTTCTGCCGGGGAAACTTCCCTCCCGGGTGGGGAAATCATCCCCATCGCCATCACCAACGCTCCTCTCATCGGGAGAGGGCGATCTCCATCAACATCTTCATTAGCACCATCTCCTCTCAAAACCCTAGTTCATCTCTTGTATCCAATTCTTGTCTCCAAGTTCGGGATTGGTACTAGTAGGTTGCTAGTAGTGTTAATTAATCCTTGTAGTTGATGCTAGTTGGTTTAATTGGTGGAAGATCATATGTTTAGATCCTATATGCATATTAATACCCCTCTAATTATGAACATGTTTACGCTTTGTGAGTAGTTACGTTTGTTCCTGAGGACATGGGAGAAGTCTTGCTATTAGTAGTCATGTGAATTTGGTATTCGTTTGATATTTTGATGAGATGTATGTTGTCTCTCCCCTAGTGGTGTTATGTGAACGTCGACTACATGACACTTCACCATTAGTTGGGCCTAGAGGAAGGCATTGGGAAGTAATAAGTAGATGATGGGTTGCTAGAGTGACAGAAGTTTAAACCCTAGTTTATGTGTTGCTTTGTAAGGGGCTGATTTGGATCCATATGTTTCATGCTATGGTTAGGTTTACCTTAATACTTTTGTTGTAGTTGCGGATGCTTGCAATAGAGGTTAATCATAAGTGGGATGCTTGTCCAAGTAAGGGCATTACCCAAGCACCGGTCCACCCCCCATACCAAATTATCAAAGTACCAAACGTGAATCATATGAGCGTGATGAAAACTAGCTTGACGATATTCCCATGTGTCCTCGGAGCGCTTTTCTTTATATAAGAGTTTGTCCAGGCTTGTCCTTTGCTACAGAAAGGATTGGGCCACCTTGCTGCACTTTATTTACTTTTGTTACTTGTTGCTTGTTACGAATTATCCTATCACAAAACTATCTGTTACCACTTATTTCAGTACTTGCAGAGAATACCTTGCTGGAAACCGTTTATCATTTCCTTCTGCTCCTCGTTGGGTTCGACACTCTTACTTATCAAAAGGACTATGATAGATCCCCTATACTTGTGGGTCATCACATACTAACAGAGAATGCTGGGTCTTCAAACAAGCCAGCAAGACAGGCACCAAAAACGAAGACGGGTCTCAAAGCGACGACAGCGACGAAGAGCCTAGATCGCCGAACACAGGAAGGCAAAAGAAATCCCCCCCCCCCATATTCAATCGGTGAACGTGGTAAATACCACCCAAATTGCCAACTTGGACCAGATATGCACCCTTAGTGACGGCGGCTCAACGGAACTAGCCGTCCCATAATATAAGCTAGGGTCGGTCACCTTCAACCGCATGGATCGTCCGATTAACGCCAATCAGGGCAATCCGGCCGCACTAATCCTCGACCCAATAGTAGATGGGTTCCACCTCACTCGAGTCCTTATGGATGGAGGTAGCAGTTTAAATCTTCTTTACCAGGACACAGTGCACAAGATGGGCATCGATCCTTCAGCGATCAAGCCCACTAAAGCCACTTTTAGAGGCATCATACCAAGTATGGAGGTTAGCTGTACAGGCTCCATTGCCCTCGAGGTAATCTTCGGATCACCAGAAAATTACCGTATCGAAGAGTTAATCTTCGAAATCGCCCCTTTCCTTAGTGACTATCAAGCACTGCTCGGGCGAACCGCATTCACTCGATTCAACGCGGTGCCACATTATGCCTACCGTAAGCTCAAAATGCCCGGTCCACGAGGCGTCATCACGGTTCATGGCAAGGCCGAACCTTCCTTCGGCACCAATAAATACGTCATTGCCTTAGCAGCAAAAACAACAAGCAGCACCTTGCAGCCGAACCTCGAGTCAACGCCCAGGCTCCCGGACACCGTCAAGGGGCTCTGAACTACTTCGCGGAAGGATACCCCGGCTCGTCCAGAGCTCAACTAAAACACTCCGGCGAAGGCCATGATAGGCCAAACTCAGCGGTTCAACCGCCCTCCGGCGCGTAAACATTTCTTATATTTCCTTCACAGGTTCACCTTTGCACCGACCAGGACGGACTCCACAGAGGCAGCTCGAACGCGTCAGGGGATCCTTAGACATTCCCCGCAGCGAAAGTCCGGCTATAATACGGATCCGCACTCAACCTCTTCCCCCTGGTCACAGCAGGTTCTGCTATCACAACTCCTTTTTTATCACATTACTTGTACCCATACGCATAGACGTATTATTCAAATACAACATATGGATTTATATGACGTTTACCTGCTGATTATTTCTTATCGAAATCATTTCGTCAAGTGGCATCCGTACACAGCAATATGCCTTAAATATGCTAGGGGCTTCGTTTTTCCTATAACACGACAATAAAAGTCCGAACACCTTCATGGAAGTTCGGCACCCCGAACCTATAGCATTATATGCATCAGCTCTGAATCATGTCTTGGGTCAATAGTTGGGTTTGCCCGGCTCCCATGTTTTGGTACCTTACATTCCGCTATATCAACTAAGGTAGCACTGGGAGAACTACTGCGATTGTGTCCCAGTTCTTCCTGATGAGCACCTCAGTAGAGAAAGCCGAAAACTGACTGTCATGATACGGCGAGAGCTGGTCAGCTGTTCGCGCGGTCACAAAATCTTTAAGGATTTCTCCCGCATAATGCCATAACCAATGCAGTGTGCGATGCATAGGCTTTTTCTCCGATCAGGCGCTCATAGAGCCCCCAGTACGGTCTTCCGAACACAAGGGGCTGCGCCGACCATACTAAAGCTCCTATGGCTAAGTGAGAGTGATAAAGCCCTATAGTCCTATTTCCTGGTTCGTTGTGCTGAGCACCTCCTTCGGAGGACCCAAAACTGGGATAAAGAGTGCCCAGGTTTATCCCGAACACCCCCATACTTCTTACATGGGGGCAGAAGCCGACGACTGGCCAACTCTCAGCCTTAACATACAAATGGCCGCACAGGAGGGTAAACTTTTATATAACAGGCGACATATGAACGACCTTGTTTAAACATTACAAAGGGCAACATGATCGGCATTCATGGAAATATAATGTCCTTGGTGCATAGCTCCGCTGCAAGGTAGGATCCTTTCAGGACACACTTATAATATAATCCGGGCTTGCGGTGCTCCTTCCCCTCTGGCGATCCCTCGGTCACTAGCTTTTCGGCATCCATCTTCCTCCAGTGCACCTTTGCGAGGGCGAAGGCCATTCGCGCTCCTTCTATATAGACCGACCGCTTGATGACATCAAGTCGAGGGCAAGCGTTTACAAGCTGCCTCACGAACCTGAAGTAGCTGCTTGGAATCGGCTCGGCAGGCCATAGCTGGATAACCATATCTTTCATGGCTAGTTCCGCCGCCTTATGCAGTTTGATCAGCTGTTTCAGTTGATCGACAAAAGGCACCAGATAATTCAGCGCCAAATACTGCAACCAAAAGAGCTTATCAGTGGCGTGCCTTCCTTCGGCTCGGTAGAATTGAGGGGCATCTGATATGCTATGAGGTAGCTCGGCAAATACACCTGAGAAGTCCGGATTCACAATCAGAAACATAGTTTTCCCTTCAAATACTTGCTTTACATGGTAAAAGCCTTACCCACCGCGATCTTCCTCACCTCTTGGATCCCCTGCAGGGTGCTTTGGGTCTCCCCCCGGGCGTCACTCGTGGCTTGACGCGCCTTGGTGAGTTTGGACTCTTTCTCTGTTAAACTCTACTCCAAGGTCTCGCATTTACTTACGGCCTCTCGCAACTCCTGCTCAGCTTTAATAACTCTGGCCTCGTGTTTCTCACGAAGAGTCCGCTCCATGGCCGCCTTTTCCTCAGCCTCGGCAACGGCCCTTTTGAGGGCCTCGACTTTGGTCATAACCCCTAGAACAAATTATGCGGCTTATTTCATACTGAACATTTATTTCACAATAAATGTGTGCAACGCTTGTGCATACCTTGTTTATCCCTCAACTGCACTTTCAATTGGCCAATTTATTTTATGGTCCGCTCTAGACTTTGATTCAATCTGGAGATCTCCGCAGTACGAGAGGCAGCAGCCGCTACAGGTATCTGCCTGGAACAGAAGAGAAATCAATATCATTCAATGAGTCTTCCTGTGATCATCAATGCGATCCCCTGTCCGGTTCTTTCTTTCACCGAGCAGTGTATCAGGGGCTACTATCTATACTATGACACTCTTTGACAACTTATAAAACACACCTCAAAGCCTCTTATAAGGCTTATACAGGCTTTGTTCAGTCCACTCTCACTTGACTTAATCTTCTCAATCACCGCACCCATAAGGGCACGGTGTTCGTCAACGATGGAGGCGTCTCGTAACGCCACCAACAAAGCATCTGACACCTCTAGATGGACAGAGGTCGCGGCGGAACCGGCACGCCCCCTCCAGCCGAAGGAGGCTACCTTCTTGATTCTAGAGCCATATAGGCCCCTGGAATCGCATCCGGTGGGGAGCCGAACTTAGGATCGCCCCCGACGTCAGACCCCATGGGAATCTTTCCTCCCACGTGTCCGGCCCCTGCGGTTTGACCTCCAGGCGCCGCCTTCACGATTTCTTCCTTCCCTCCTTGGCCAGGGTCCTTCTGGGACGAAGCCTCAGTGTTATGCACCTGATTGGAGGAAGGGGCCTTTGGGGGCATCCCACTCTCCATAGCATTTGAGCTCAGTAGGTCCTCTGATGAGGATTGTTTGGTACGGGACCTCACTGGACTACCAAAATATGGATTAAGGTTAAAATACTAAGCCACGATGTGTCCGGACGCTTAAACGTACTTGGATTTTATATACTTATGAGTTCACCAAGGGCTGGGCCCTGGGATCCCATGCCGGGCCGCTGTCGGTGGCGGTAGTGGACTCCTCCGGAAGAGAGGCCCTTCCCCTTTTGGGCAGTTCGGCCTCCAAGGGTGCGGAGGCCGTCCTTTTCCTTCTTTCCCCCGCAGGGGATTCATCTTCCTCCTCCTTTTCATCCTCTTCGGAGGAAGAACAGGCATCAGAGCCTTCGGGTATTGTGTCCGAAGTGCCGCGACGACGAAGGCCGCCCCGGGTCTTTTTGGCCTCCTTCTCGGCCGTCTTCTTCAGCACCTTGTAGGGCGCCGGGACCAGCATCTTCGTCAGAAGTGGGATGGCCGGGTCTTCGGGCAACGGGGTCGGACAATGGATCCGCTCCGCATTCTTTGTCCAGCTCTGGGGGAGTTGAATAAACACGTGTTAAGCGCTTCCTTTGGGTCATGCGGATAGAAAAGTTTGATAAACTCACCGAACTTGCAGGGCGGGACAGTTGGTATCTGCGGTATTCGGCGGAGTCCGGCCATGATTTGCTGGACTTGAAAAGCACCTTCCAAATGTCCTTGTGCGAGGAACCAAAGAACCTTCGCAAAGTTTGGTGCCTGGCCGGATCGAATTCCCATAGATTGCAAGTCCGGTGTTGACAAGGCAGTATCCGGCGGACTAACATCACCTGGACTACGTTGACAAGTTCAATGTTCTTATCTCCCATATCTTTAACGCACGTCTGGAGCACTGACAGTTCGCCGGACGAGGGCCAGTCCAGGCCTTTCTTGACCCAGGATGTAAGCCGCAGAGGGATGCCGGATCAAAACTCGGGAGAGGCGGCCCATTCCTTGCCGCACGGCTCAGTGATGTAAAACCACTGCTATCGCCACTCCTTGACAGAATCATTAAAGGTTCCCGTTGGCCATACGATGTTGGGCATCTTGCTCACCATAGCGCCCCCGCACTCGGCGTGCTTGCCACCCACCATCTTGGGCTTCACATTAAAAACCTTCAGCCATAAACCGAAGTGCGGTTGTCGGTGTCAAAACCGGCAGATCTCGGGTAGGGGGTCCCGAACTGTGCATCTAGGCGGATGGTAATAGGAGACAAGGGACACGATGTTTTTACCCAGGTTCGGGCCCTCTCGATGGAGGTAAAACCCTACTCCTGCTTGATTAATATTGATGATATGGGTAGTACAAGAGTAGATCTACCACGAGATCAGAGAGGCTAAACCCTAGACGCTAGCCTATTGTATGATTGTTGTGATTGTGTCCTACGGACTAAACCCTCCGGCTTATATAGACACCGGAGGGGGCTAGGGTTACACACAGTCGGTTACAAGGAAGGAGATCTACATATCTGTATTGCCAAGCTTGCCTTCCATGCCAAGGAGAGTCCCATCCGGACACGAGACGAAGTCTTCAATCTTGTATCTTCATAGTCCAACAGTCCGGCCAAAGGTTATAGTCCGGCTGTCCGGATACTCCCTAATCCAGGACTCCCTCAGTAGCCCCCGAACTAGGATTCAATGACGATGAGTCCGGCGCGCAGATTGTCTTCGGCATTGCAAGGCGGGTTCTTCTCCAAACCCGAATACCTGTTAAATAGTGTTCGGCTTCTTGTAAATGATGTGCTCCTTGGCTTCTATGCCCAATAATGGCCACCTTCCACGTGACAAGCGAATGTGAAGAGCCAGGGTGTTTTTACATTTACCATCCTAGCTATGCAAATGACTTGTCTATTAAAGAGACGGGGATTCAGATCCAAACCACACCATCCCCCCTTGGCGAGCATTCATCGGAGCGCACCCGAAAGAAATCCATTCCATCATGGCCGATCAACGTACCTCCTCCTCTTGTTCCCCCAGCACCAAGCCTGGAGATTAGGAGAGGTGTTCCGTCCCGCACAGCCAACTGGTGAAGCTTCAGACCCAGGGATTTTTTCCCCCAGCGTATATGGTCCCGGTTCGAGCCGGGCTCGCCACCTACAATGGCGGAGAGCAAGCAGAGAGCTTTCCCAATCCCTCTAAGGGAAAGTGGGTATGCCTCGTCCCCTATTTGATAAGAGGAATCGGATTTCCAATTCATCCGTTTCTCCGGGGGCTCCTGGAGTTCTACGACCTCCAGTTGCACAGCCTTACCCCTGCATCCATACTACATATTGCGGGCTACGTAGCCCTTTGCGAGCTGTTTTTGGGTTGCGAGGCTCATTTTGCACTGTGGAAGAAGTTGTTCTGCCTTGTGCCCCGTTCTCAGAGGGGGTCAATATATCAAGTGGGCGGAGCCAAAGTATGGCGCATCGCCGGGACTGGATATATATCCGGAACCCCGAAGAAGGCGTCCGAAGACTGGCCTTCAGAGTGGTTTTATATAGAAGACGTCCCCCTTCCGGATCCTATTCGGATCGGCCTTCCTGAGTTCGATAATGCTCCTTTGAAGAAACGCCTCAGCTGGCGTCCACGGAGCCCCTAGGAAGAAGATGACGGAGACGTCCTTTACCCGATGAGCCGGATAAAGTTGTTGGCTCAATCCGGACTGACCATGATCGAAGTCATGGCAATGTGCATTATGCGGGGGGTGTAGCCGCTTCAATATAGAGGCCACCCCATGTGGGATTTTAACGGGGAGGATGACGCCACCCGTTGCAGCCGCAAGGGGCCGGACTCGACCGCTGCTCTAGCAAAAATCTTGTCTGATTTGTACAAGGGAGAAGAGGAGGAATTCCTCCGTGTCAATCCACAGGGCGGATTTTCTATGTATAATCCTCCGAGCTGGGTAAGTCAACACCTTTCATGTCCATCCGTTCCCATATTCCCATAGTTAAGTATTTTACCTTGCGACTTCAACGCAGGAGCTGCATAAGGCTGTAAGGGAGATCAACAACCCGCCTCCACAACCAGAGGATCCGGAACGATCCCTCGAGCCGGCCTCCCAAGAGGATCCGGACATATCTATGGAACTAATTGATAGGGTGTTTTACCAATTAAGCAGCGACGAGGCCTTGGTGGCCATTACGGCCGATTACCCTAGGCTGCTCCCAGCTTCGCAGGTAACTGAGACCAAAGTCCCAACATTTTGAAAAGGATTCATCCTTGTGCACTTTGCTTACCGTATACCAACAGTGTTTTACAGGGGAGGCCCTCGGGACATCATGCCGAGCCCGCGGCGACTAGCCAGCAAGGGGCTACGAGGCCGGGCAGGCTGAAAAGAAATACAGTCTAGACTGAGACACCGGCGCAGTGGTATGGCGCGCCACCTTACTCCATGGTATCCTTTTTAAAGGCATATTAATGCTCGTGCTTTCTTAGGAAGAAGAACACTCGCCGGACTATATCCGGAGAGGTCGCCAACCATGCCTCCACCAGTCAGGCTCCAAGGCTGGACCCGGAAGCGGGAGCAAATACGAGGCGCACGCCAGATGCTCCTCCGGCAGAGGATGTGGACAGACTGTCCGCCACAAATTCCGAGATGGAGAGCGCCATGAACCACAGGCGTCGCCGAGCCGTTCTCCGTGACGCTTGTTTCTCCCAAGAGGCATTTGACGCCTTCAACTCGGGAGACGCGTACCTCCATACTGCTCAAAATGGTCTAGCCAAAGCCACGGATCAGTATGTAAAGGACATACGGGTGAGAAAATTTGATGATTATATATAGTAGTAGCCCATGAGACTTGAAACAGTTAGAATAACTGATTTAAGGATCATCTGTTATGCAGGTTCTTACAGAAAAGAATACCCAACTGTCCCATGAGCTTGAAGAGTGCAAAGCCCAACTTCTGGGCGCACTGTCCGTAGAAGAGAAGTCCAAGAAGACCCCCTCTGGTAACACATATTTAAAATTATAGATACCATATAGAGTGCGGCATATCTGCACATCTGACAACAAATATTGCAGATGACGCTGGAGGAAATCCGGATGAGCAACATCTCTTACGCCGGCTAAAGGCCGGCGAGAGCATGCTTACGAGGGTTAGGCAGGAGAAAAATAATCTCCAGGATGCCAACACCCAGCTGGGCGTGGAACTGAAGGACATTCTTGCCCAACTATCGGACTCCGTGAAGGGGAATCAGCGGCTTCGACACGGCATTTTCAGTAAGTGCTTGAACGAACTTGTTAAAAAAGAGTTCGGCGAAGAAGCCTGCTAACAGAGTTATGTCTGTAGGTATGCTGACGGGTCGTCCTGCGGATGAGATACCCGGGTCTGCGGGTGATCTTCTACCAGAGCTGTTGCAAATGCACGAACGAGTTCGGCAGGTGATGCGAGGTGTTGCCCAGGCCTTATGGACATCCGTCTCCCTGCCAGAAGGTCTTGGAGAGCTTGCGGAGAAGCTTAAGGGAGCGCGGCAGCACTTCCGATTATGGAAGATATCAGCCTGCCGTCAAGGTGCCAGGGAAGCCTGGGCCATGGTGAAGACGCGGTATACCAAGGCTGACCCAAACCACATGGCCGAGGTCGGACCTATGGGGCCCGATGGGAAAGAGATCCCCGTGAGCTTAGTGTACGGGAAAGTAGAATTGGCCGCAAAGTATTCCCAACAGTACTGTAGACTAGACAGCTTGTTGGATGGTATAGAAGAGGAATTGAACCAGTCAAATTGACTATGTAATTAAAGTGACATGTATAATGCCTTCTAGCCAGATTGTAGATCATTTGTCATGGCGGACCTTTTCGCTTCAACCTCGGGACCCGATAGTCCGAAGTGTATCCGAATACCCTCTCGGTTATGTAAGAACCGGGGCATGCATGGAAACCAGGCGTAGGGGTCATTAGTGCTTGAATAGACAAGTGCCCAACTAGTTATGTTATATTACATGGTTAGTAAGAAACATCTTCCAGGGAGAATAGTTCCGTTAGGGGTTCCTTTCCCTGGGTTCGCATGCCCTAAAGTGCATGTCCGGACAGCGAAAAGAGACGCAGAAAAGAGCATCTGGGGGCACATATACAAATAAGTAAAAAATCATCTTTTGTTCATCGACCAAATATTCCCTTAGGAACACTAGCTTTCGGCTTCACCCAGTCTGAGGTACATATCCGGCTGACCCGGCAGTAACAATCGCAGAGGTGCTCCCCTTATGCCCTAGCCGAATTAACGTGAACGTAGGGCATAAATACAAGAGCCAGGCAACCCAGCCTTGGCCAAAACTTAAGTCATATCGATGCATATAATGGTGAATAAAAGGTACATGCGGAAGAATGACACATGTGCTAGGCATGAAGCCCGTATAGATAAATAAGCTTCTGTGAGAGAAGCCCCCAGGTATAATAAGCGCGGATAGCGTGTCCATTATGCGCAAATAAGGCACACATTGTCCCTTAAAGGCTGTGAGAGAAAAGAAGGGGAAAAGGAGAGAAATAAAAGACAGATAGTAAAAAGTGGACAGGGGAAGGAGACGAACACAGGGTCCGGCGCTAGGCATAGAATCTTCGGAGTCTGGCTGCGTTCCATGGGTTCGGCTCGAGTCGATTATCCGATGCATCCCACAGACGGTACGCTCCACCAGTCAGAACTTGGTCAATAATGAAGGGACCCTCCCATTTGGGCTTGAGTTTGTCCTTTTTCTTCTCCGGCAGGCGTAGAACTAACTCGCCAACGTTATAAGTTTTGGCCCGTACTTCTCTGCTTTGGTATCTTCGAGCCTGCTGTTGATAGAATGCGGAACGGGATTTTGCCACGTCACGCTCCTCCTCGAGGGCGTCCAAACTGTCCTGCCGATCGAGCTCGGCTTCTCTTTCTTCGTACATGCGCACTCGAGGTGAGTCATGAATTATGTCGCAGGGCAGAACCGCCTCTGCGCCATATACCATAAAGAATGGTGTGTATCCGGTAGTGCGATTCGGTGTGGTCCGCAGCCCCCAGAGTACGGAGTCGAGCTCCTCTACCCAGTGCGTGTTAGATTCCTTTAGGGACCGCACTAGTCTGGGTTTGATGCTACTCATGATAAGACCATTTGCTCGCTCGACTTGACCGTTAGTTTGTGGGTGATAGACGGAAGCATAATCGAGCTTGATGCCCATGTTTTTGCACCAGAGTTTTACCTCGCCGGCTGCGAAGTTCGTGCCATTATCTGTGATGATGCTATGGGGGACGCCATAACGGTGTACAACCCCGGATATAAAGTCTATCACCGGTCCGGATTCGGTCGTTTTAACAGGCTTGGCTTCTATCCATTTGGTGAATTTATCCACCATGACCAGCAAGTATTTCTTCTTGTGGGTTCCCCCTTTAAGGGGTCCAACCATGTCGAGCCCCCAGACCGCGAAGGGCCAGGTAATGGGGATTGTTTGGAGGGCGGTGGGTGGCATATGGCTTTGGTTTGCAAAAAGCTGGCAACCAACGCAGCGTTGGACTAAGTCCTGAGCGTCTGCCCGGGCCGTCGGCCAATAAAAACCTATATGGAAGGCCTTGCTTACAAGGGCCCGGGCTGCAGCGTGGTGGCCTCCGAGTCCGGCATGAATTTCAGAGGAAGCTTCCGCCCTTCCTCTTCATAGATGCACCTTTGAAGGACTCCGGTGGTGCTTTTCTTATAAAGCTCTCCC
Organism: Triticum dicoccoides; assembly: GCF_002162155.2. NCBI lineage: Eukaryota > Viridiplantae > Streptophyta > Magnoliopsida > Poales > Poaceae > Triticum > Triticum dicoccoides. The sequence continues at coordinate 500,517,005 of NC_041390.1, read as the reverse complement.
TCATGGACCTTATAGGCTTTAGATCTCCGCACTATGCAGCGTGCCTCATTTTGGTCCTCGGGGAGTTCATGCCTAGTTAGGTAGGCCAGGAATGGTTCTGTCCACGGGGCGATGAAGGCCATTATAACGTGGCCAGAAGATATTATTTCGGTGGCAGAGCCTCCGATTATGTCAGAGTGTTCAGTATCAGGCATTGCAGTTGGGTCCGGGCTGTTATTGCTGGGTTCCCCTTCCCATAACATGGATGGCTTGGGGGGGACTGCATCGCGTTTTGCACCGATGCGTGCGAAGACATCTGCCACCTGATTGTTTTCCCGGGTTACATGGTGAAATTTGAGCCCCTCGAACCGAGCTGACATTTTTAGGACGGCGTTTCGATAGTCCGCCATTTTCAGATCCTTGGCATCAAAGTCTCCATTTATTTGGGATATTGCGAGGTTCGAATCCCCCCGCACCTCTAGGCGTTGAATGCCCATGGATACTGCATCCGGAGACGATGTAAAAGGGCCACATATTCGGCTGCATTGTTGGAGTCCGTATACATTATCAGGAGTACGTATTGAATTGTATCTCCGGTTGGGGACGTCAAAACGACGCCAACCCCCAGACCAACCAACATTTTGGAGCCGTCGAAGTGCATGATCCAGTTGGAATACGCATCGTACTCTTTAGGGAGTTCGGCTTCCGTCCATTCGGCGACAAAGTCGGCCAGTACTTGCGACTTAATGGCTCGCCGCGGCTTGTAAGTTATGTCGAACGGGAGGAGCTCAATGGCCCATTTGGCAATCCGTCCCGTGGCGTCGTGGTTGTTTATAATATCATTAAGTGGCACTTCCGAGGCTACTGTTATCGAACACTCTTGAAAGTAGTGTCGCAGTTTCCGGGATGCCATGAATACCGCGTATGCTATCTTTTGATAATGCGGGTACCGTGACTTGCATGGACTGAGGACAGTGGATACATAGTAGACCGGCTTTTGTAGGGGGAATTTATGTCCGTCCATTTCTCGTTCGACGATGAGCACTGCGCTCACAACTTGATGGGTTGCCGCAATGTATAACAGCATTGGTTCACCAATGTTTGGCGCGGCCAGGAATGGGTTGGTTGCAAATATGGCTTTTATTTCTTCCAATCCGGCTGTGGCGGCATCCGTCCACTCGAAGTGTTCGGTGCGCCGTAGGAGGCGATAAAGGGGTAATGCCTTTTCTCCTAGGCGGGAGATAAAGCGGCTTAGAGCCGCCACGGATCCAGTTAATTTCTGGATTTGCTTGAGGTCTTTTGGGATATCCAACTGTGACAGAGCTCAGATCTTGGCCGGATTTGCTTCAATTCCTCTGCCGGATACAATGAAGCCCAGGAGCTTTCCGGCAGGCACGCCAAAAACGCATTTTTCCGGGTTGAGCTTGATGTCATATGTTCGGAGGTTATCGAATGTGAGTGTCAAGTCGTCTACTAGAGAGTCGACATGCTTGGTTTTGACGACCACATCATCTATGTATGCCTCCACTATTTTGCCAATCTGGTTTGCCAGACATGTATGAATCATGCGCTGATATGTTGCGCTGGTGTTTTTGAGCCTAAAGGGCATTGTGTTGAAGCAGACGGGGCCGTATGGTGTGATGAATGCCGTTGCGGCTTGGTCGGGCTCCGCCATCTTAATTTGGTGGTAGCCGGAGTATGCGTCGAGGAAACACAATGAGTCGTGTCCTGCGGTAGCATTGATAATTTGATCGATGCGGGGGAAGGGGAAGGGATCCTTTGGGCAGGCCTTGTTGAGGTCCTTGAAATCGACGCACATGCGCCAGGATTTATCCTTCTTTGGTACCATCACCAGGTTTGCTAGCCAGTCCGGGTGTTTTATTTCTCTAATGGATCTGGCCTCCAATAACTTGGCTAGTTCCTCTCCCATAGCTTGTCTCTTAGGTTCAGAGAAACGCCGAAGAGCCTGCTTGACCGGCTTGAATCCTTTTAGGATATTGAGGCTGTGCTCGGCCAGCCTGCGTGGGATTCCTGGCATATCTGAGGGATGCCAAACGAATATGTCCCAATTCTCGCACAGGAAATCTCGTAGTGCGGCGTCCACGGTGTGTGAGGGAATCCTGGATTAGGGCTTCTCCGGATAGCCGGACTATCTCCATTGGCCGGACTGTTAGACTATGAAGATGCAAGATTGAAGACTTCGTCTCATGTCCGGATGGGACTCTACTTGGCGTGGAAGGCAAGCTAGGCAATATGGATATGGATAATTCCTCCTTTGTAACTGACCTTGTGTAACCCTAACCCTCTCCGGTGTCTATATAAACCGGAGGGTTTTAGTCCGTAGGACAACAACCATAACATAGAATCATACCATAGGCTAGCTTCTAGGGTTTAGCCTCTCTGATCTCGTGGTAGATCTACTCTTGTACTACCCATATCATCAATATTAATCAAGCAGGATGTAGGGTTTTACCTCCATCAAGAGGGCCCGAACCTGGGTAAAACATTGTGTCCCCTGCCTCCTGTTACCATCCGGCCTAGACACATAGTTCGGGACCCCCTACCCGAGATCCGCCGGTTTTGACACCGACATTGGTGCTTTCATTGAGAGTTCCTCTGTGTCGTCGCCGTTAGGCTTGATGGATCCTACTATCATCGATAGCGATGCGGTCCAGGGCGAGACTTTTCTACCCGGACAGATCTTCGTATTCGGCGGCTTTGCACTGTGGGCTAATTCGCTTGGCCATCTGGAGCAGATTGAAAGCTACGCCCCTGGCCATCAGGTCAGATTTGGAAGTTTGAACTACACGGCCGACATCCGCGGAGACTTGATCTTCAACGGATTCAAGCCACAGCCGGGCACGCCGCACTATCGCGATGGGTACGACCTAGCTCTGCCGCCGAACAGTACCCCAGAGGTCGCGCCCGCATCAGCTCCGACCCTTAGCTCAGAGCCAACTGCGCCAATCAAGGACAAGTGGCTAGACACCTACTCAGGGGCTGCAGTCTCAATGGTGATCGAGCCGAACACCAGCCTAATCCTCTGCAAAGCCCGTGACTCCAAGGTGCCAGACTCGTTTCCGGACTCCGAACCGCCCGCGCCCCTGCCAATCGAATCCGATTGGGCGCCGATCATGGAATTCACCGCCGCGGATATCTTTCAGCACTCGCCCTTCGGCGATATTCTGAATTCACTAAAGGCTCTCTCTTTGTCAGGAGAGCCCTGGCCGGACTATGGCCAACAGGATTGGGATGCAGACGACGAAGAAATTTGACACCCACCCACCACCCACTTCGTAGCCACTGTCGATGATTTAACCAACGTAATCGACTTCGACTCCGAAGACATCGACGGTATGGACGATGATGTAGGAGACGAACATGAACCAGCGCCTATAGGGCACTGGAAAGCCACCTCATCATATGACGTATACATGGTGGACACACCAAAAGAAGACGACAACGAGGAACGGAAGGACGCAACGAAGGCTTGTCCCCTCAAGAAGCAGTCAAAGCGGCGGCGTAAGCGCCACCCCAAATCCCGCCTCGGCAGAAATAACGATCATACAGACCCAGCGTTGGAGCAGGGCGAATCACTGTCGGACCACGGCAATATGGAGAATCAAACCGAACAAACCAATTCTGTCAAAGATAATAGTCCGGATGACATAACGCCGGACAGGCACCCGGAGCAACAGAATGCCCGTCAAAGGCTTGTTGCCACCGCGAGGAGTCAGAAAAAGCAGAAGCAAAGGCTCAAGGCTGCGCAGGACACACTCCAAATCAGATGGAGTAAAGTACTCAACACAGCAGCAAAGTGTGGTGGTAATCGCCCCACCAAGAGCTACCCGAAGCGGAAGTTGCTACCTGAATTCGATGAGGAGGCCCTAGATCCCCCACAACCAAAAATCAAAACGTCCACCTGGCCGGATAGACGACCTCACAGCCAACATGGAGCGGCAAACAACTCCACTCGCAAGCCAATAAGCGATCCACACGAGGGCTCGCACCAAAAGGATCGCGCAACCAGATCCATCTATGGACCACGCAAGCACGCCCCAGCATATGATGTAACACAACAAACATCCGAACAATGCGGTACACCCAGATATAGGGGTGCCACACACCCCCTATGTTTCACCGATAAGGTGCTGGACCATGAGTTTCCAGAAGGATTCAAACCCGTAAACATAGAAGCATACGACGGAACAACAGACCCTGGGGTCTGGATTGAGGACTACATCCTCCATATCCATATGGCTCGAGGAGACGATCTCCACGCCATCAAGTACGTACCACTCAAGCTCAAAGGGCCAGCTCGGCACTGGCTTAAAAGCCTCCCCGAAAACTCCATTAGAAGCTGGGAAGAGCTCGAAAACGCTTTTCGGGCAAATTTTCAAGGGACTTATGTCCGACCCCCGGATGCGGACGATTTGAGCCATATAACTCAACAGCCCGGAGAGTCATCCCAAAAGCTTCGAAACAGGTTTCTTACTAAGAAGAACCAAATAGTCGACTGCCCGGACGCCGAAGCCTTGGCAGCTTTTAAGCATAGCGTCCGCGACGAATGGCTTGCCAGACACCTCGGCCAAGAAAAGCCGAGAACAATGGCAGCATTAACAAGCCTCATGACCCGCTTTTGCGCGGGTGAGGACAGCTGGCTAGCCAGATGCAGCACCAGCGACCCAAGCACATCCGAAGTTAGAGATGAAAACGGGAAATCACGACGCAACAAAAATAATAAACGTCGGAATAAAGAAGACAGCCCGAAGAGCACGGCGGTACACGCCGGATTCCGAAGCTCTCGGCCAGGTCAGCAAAAGCCACCCTCTAAAGGCGCCAGAGATGAACTGTCCAGTGTGAACAAAATTCTGGACCAAGTATGTCAGATCCATAGCACCCCTGGAAAACCCGCTAATCATACCCACAGAGAATGTTGGGTCTTCAAGCAGTCCCGCAAGCTCAACGCCGTACACAAGGGGGAGGATACACCAAGCGAATATGAGGATGAGCTTCTCAAGCAAGACACTGGGGAACAAAAGAAGTTTCCATCAGAAGTCAAAACAGTCAACGTATTACATGTGATCAAGGGAAGCAAAGCGGCCCTCCCAGATAAATATGCCCAAGGGCCTATCACCGCGAAACCCTGCCACTGGTCGTCTCAACCGGTCACTTTCGACCATCGTGATTACTCAGCAAGTATCCGGCAGGCAGGATGGGCTCCCCTGGTATTAGACCCAATAATTGACGGATACCACTTCGCACGAGTCCTGATGGATGGTGGTAGCAGTTTAAACCTGATATACCAGGATACAATCCGCGAAATGGGGATAGACCCAACGAAAATTTGCCATAGCAACACTACCTTTAAAGGAGTAATGCCAGGCCCGGGGGCTCACTGCGCGGGCTCCCTGCTACTAAAGGTTATATTCGGCTTCCCCGATAATTCCCATAGCGAACACTTAACCTTCCACATTGCTCCGTTCCAGTGCGGTTATCAAGCACTACTTGGACGCGAAGCTTTTGCTCGCTTTAATGCAATACTGCATTACACTTCCCTCATGCTCAAGATGCCCGGTCCACGTGGCATCATTATAGTAAACGGAAGTATTAAGCGATCTTTGCGCGCCGAAGAGAATGCGACTGCCTTGGCAGCCGCACACTAAAAACGGCCTCACCAGCTAAAGCATTTGATAGGTCGTCAACACCACAGACGCGGTTAGACGAGTCCGGCGCTGCTATATGTAATTTGTACCAGATTGATGGCCACACCCCTATTACAAATACAAGGGGCTCAACGCGTGCAGAGAAGTGGTAATTTCTACTCATTTCTAGTTATACATGGTTTCTTTAAAAACCAACTTTTTGCACGACAACTTTTTCACCTAAGTTCCTCTCTTTTACAGATGACGATCGTGCTACACCCGTCCAGGATATGGCACAACGGAGATACAGGCGCAGACGTGCAGCAGGGACCCGTTCCAAGGATTCTTTTTAGATTAAGACCTGCGTAAACCTTTTTTACTGTCTCTTGTTGATACACATCCACCGAATTCTCAGCACAATTGAGAAGGATGCTGATGTCTTGGCATGTGGCCACGTCAGAATAATGCATGTACCTGGACACAAGGGGCTTCTTACAAAGGGCACTATTTAGGCCCGGTTTATACCATAAAGACCGAATACCTTAGGGTGTGTTCGGCGTAGCGAGTTTGCCCTTATATGCATCAGCTCCGAATCATTGTCTTTGGTCAAATGTTGGGTTTGCCCGGCTCCTGTGTTTTGGTGCCTTATGTTCCGCTTTATCGGCTAAGGCAGCACCAGGAGAACTACTGTGATTGTGCCCTAGTTCATCCGGACGAGCACCTCAGTAGAGAAAGCTGAAAACTGACTGTCATGATATAGCGTGAGACTGGTCAACCACTCGATGACCTATCGGAATGTTAGAATTCCTCCGCCTTAAGGAAGGGCCATTTCCCAGCCAGGCATGTACGCACCCCGAGATCAGGAGAGTGCGGAGCCACCAGGGGCTATCTAGTAGCGCCACTGTCAAACTCCTATGGCTAAGTGAAAGTGTTAAAGCATTATAGTCTGGTTGCCTCGTTCGCTACGCTATCACCTCCTTAATAGGACCAATATGTTGGGTTGAGTGTGAACACACATTTTTCGCGAGCACCTCCACATTATATGCGTGGGGGTTGAAGCCAATGACTGCAATCTTTCAGGTTATACACATGTATAGATGAACGGCCGCACAGGAGGCATCATACTACTTTCAGGCAAAAGTATAAACATAGCCTTATAGAATTTCATAAAGACATTGTGTTTACAATGAGAATACATATCACTCAAACAAAATATTCTTCGAGCACTGGGCCTCTATCAAACGAGCACCCTCGAGAACCTCCTTGAAATAGTGCTCGGCAGCCACTCGGCCTATGGCTAAACCCTGCGCCGCAACAGTGGTAGCGTCCATCTCCGCCCAGTATGCTTTAGCACGGGCAAGGGCCATCCACGAGCCTTCTATGCATGCCGACCTCTTCATCGCATTAATGCGCGACACCGCACCAAGGAACCGCTGCACTAAACTGAAATAGTTGTTCGGCTTTGGCTTTTTCGGCCATAGCTGATCCACGACAAACCTCATGGCGAGTCCGGACAACCTATTTAGTTCAGCCCATTCGGCTAGCTGATCAGTCAATGGAAGCGGACGCTCTGGAACGTTGAATTGCGACCAGAACAGCTTGTCCACTTCACGATCTGTTTGACCTTGGAAGTATTTGGCCGCATCGGCAGCGCTCGCTGCCAAGTCCATATACGCATCTGCCGAACTCCACAGCCGATCCAGAGGGGCATACCGTGGATCTCCGAACTTCCTCCATAGCATGAAGGGCTTCCCAGCCGCAATATCCCTGGCTTCTCGCAGCTCCTCCTTCTTCGCTCTCATAGCAGAGCGGGTGTCTTTGTCCGCCATCGTGGCCTTCTCAAGGTCCATCGCCTTCGCTCGGTTTTCTTTTTCAAGGAGCCGGCAACGGTCGGTAGTGTCTTTTAATTCTACGACCATCTTGGCCATCTTCTCTTGGCTCTCGCAATGTGCGGCCTTCTCGGCTTTCAACTCTTCGGCCGCCTTCAAAGTAGCTGCATTACTAATCCTCGCTTGTTCCTTGGCTCGGGCAAGTTCTGCCCGCAAGGTTTCCACGGTGGCAGCTGCATCTGCAGTCACAAAATATTAAAGATACTAGCATCATGCTGCTCTTACTATGTGGCATTCACCATATAATAACACTTACCCTGTGCCTCGTCAAGCCTCTTGTTAACAAGCTCGATGTCGGCGTCTGCCGCATCCAGTTGCCGTTTTAATTCGGCAAACTCACTAGTCCGGCTAGCCACCGGAGCCTCCACCACCTGCACATAAGGGCAGTCTGGTTATTGCCTGGGACTACGATCCTCTGTTCGTCGCCGTTCTCGACGACAACCAGAGTCTCAGGGGCTACTATCTACACAGGGCACACCTAACATGTGCGGTATTATCACATATTATCTCACGTACCTCAAAGCCTGTCAGTAGACTCATAAAGGCTTCATGTAATCCGCTTTCGGTGGATGAAATTCTCACCATCACCGTACCCATCAGCGTACGGTGTTCTTCTGAGATGGCCGCTCGCCCCACCAGCTCCCTCAGAATGTCCGACCGCATACCATACGGTGTCGGACTCTTTTGTTTGCTCTCTTCGGGAGCCGGACATTGGGGACTTCAGGGGTCTATGGGATTATCTTCTGGCCTCACCGGATCTAGAGAGGCCCTCCGTGACGACACTTCGGGGTCGCCCACTTCTTGAGCGGAGGAGTCCGGGGGAGGCGTTTCGCTCTCCATCATCTCTGGAAGAAGATCCCCCGAAGACGAGCTCAGCTGAGAGGGGCTAAGGCCCGAACTGCAAGATATATGCGGCAGATATTTTCTCAGAAAAAAGATAGTATACCTTCACTATTAAAGTATTTTGGATCACTCACGACTCGTTGGAGGGCTGATCCCCCCGTGGACTTTGTGCGGTAAGAGCAACCCCCGAGGCAGGACCCTCTATTGGAGACTTCTTCTCCTGTTTGGAGGCCTCGGCTTCCGGATCCTCGGAAGCAGTCCTCTTCCTCCCCCGGTTATCCTCCTTTATGGAGGCACTCATTCCCTCGGTTGGAACTGGCAGCGATGGGGCCCGCTTCCGCCCATATTATTCCCCCCTGTATCTTCCCTCGAGGGCTCCGGGCAAGGTGCGAGCTCGAGCATCTTCTCCAAAACCGGATTTTCCAAACCCTCAGGGAGGGGGGCTGGACACCGAATCATCTTCGCCTTCGTTAGCCAATCCTGGTTAAAGAGCGATCTCTTAGAAATAACTTCATGAATAAAAGATGGTGTGTTCGGCTAGAGGATTTCTTACTTGTTCGGCGGCGCGGTTACTGCTCAGGCCCACGTCCTCGGTAGTATCCAGACACTCTATTTGAGGTCCGAAGAATGACTTGTACATCTCCTCGTGCGTCAGGCCAAGGAAACTTTGAATGGCACGCGACCCTGCTGGGTTGAACTCCCATAAGCGAAGGGGCCGGTGTTTGCAAGGCTGGACTCGACGAACCAGCATAACTTGCATTACCACAACCAAATTGAAATCTCCCTCGAAGAGATCTTGAATGCGGCTTTGCAGTATGGGCACGTCCTTGGCTGGGCCCCAGCTCATACCTCTGCTAATCCATGACATCAGTTGTGGTGGGGGGCCCGAGCGGAAAGTGGGGGCAGCCGCCCACTTGGTACTTCTGGGAGCCGTGACGTAAAAGCACTCCCGTTGCCATAATTCGGACACCTCTGGAAAGGAACCTTTCGGCCACGGGGCTCCTGCCATCTTGCCTATTGATGCACCTCCGCACGGTGCATGTTGCCCCTCGATCATCTTCGGCTTCACTTCAAAGGTCTTGAGCCACAGGCCGAAGTGAGGGGTAATGCGGAGGAAGGCCTCACACACGGCAATAAATGTCAAGATGTGGAGAAAGGAGTCCGGAGCTAGATCGTGGAAATCTAGCCCGTAATAAAACATCAATCCCTTGACGAAGGGATCCAGGGTAAGTCCTAGGCCTCGAAGGAAGTGGGAGACGAACACGACGTTCTCGTCGGGTTCGGGAGTAGGGACAACCCGCCCTCGAGCAGGCAGCCGATGCGAAACCTCGGCGGTCAGGTATCTGGCCTCCCTCAACTTCTTGATATCCTCTTCCGTGACAGAGGAGGGCATCCACCGCCCTTGAAGGCTGGATCCGGACATGATTGAAGATCCGGAGCACCTGACCTGGGCTTTGGGTGTTATAACTCAAGGCGGAGGAAGGGTTCGACTGAGCACGAGAGGGAAAAAGCAAAAACCTTGTCCCTTTATAAAGAGGGTGAATATAAAGCGTCCTCTCCGTAGCCATTTGGGACTTGCCTATAATCTAGGAGTCCTAGACATGGTTGGGTTACCCACGACCGTATTGATGAGAATCCCGTAATAAGGGGACACGATCTCTGCTTTGACAAGACGTGTCGAAAAACTGCCTCGCGTTATGTGCGGGGCTAGTTAAAGGAAACGGTTCGAATAATCACCGGGCCATGACATAACGTCATGCTGCCAAAACAAGTCAGCAAATTAGAATTGCGAAAATATTATTCTCTCTACAGTTGTATGTGGAACTTATTTTGCAGGGTCGGACACTATCCTCGTTTTCAAGTTCTTCTGTGATGTATTCGGAGAAGGAACCCGCCTTGCAATGCCGAAGACAATACTGCGCGCCGGACTCATCATCATTGAAGCCTGGTTTAGGGGCTACTGAGGGAGTCCTGGATTAGGGGGTCTCCAGACAGCCGGACTATCTCCATTGGCTGGACTGTTAGACTATGAAGATACAAGATTGAAGACTTCATCTCGTGTCCGGATGGGACTCTACTTGGCGTGGAAGGCAAGCTAGGCAATACGGATATGGATATTTCCTCCTTTGTAACCGACCTTGTGTAACCCTAACCCTCTCTGGAGTCTATATAAACCGGAGGGTTTTAGTCCGTAGGACAACAACCATAACATACAATCATACCATAAGCTAGCTTCTAGGGTTTAGCCTCTCTGATCTCGTGGTAGATCTACTCTTGTACTACCCATATCATCAATATCAATCAAGCAGGACGTAGGGTTTTACCTCCATCAAGAGGGCCCGAACCTAGGTAAAACATTGTGTCCCCTGCGTCTTGTTACCATCCGGCCTAGACGCACAGTCGGGACCCCCTACCCGAGATCCGCCGGTTTTGACACCGACAGCGGGGCTTAACCGTGCCCCGATAGTGGCTGTTTTTGTAGGGTCCGTTGGGTGGACTTGGATTTTGACTATTTCATCCGCTGGTTTAAAGGAGGTAGACTTGGATCTCTTATCAAGTATCACGTCGTCCCTATCCACCATGGAGCGCAGCGCAGTCAGTTCCTCGGCCGCGAGGGCTTCGGATAATGCCTCGAGGGCCAATGCGGCTGTCTTGTTTTCGGCACGGAGTGCTGTGTCCGGATCACAAGCGAGAGTGATGATTCCATTGGGCCCGGGCATTTTGAGCTTCATGTACCCATAATGGGGTATGGCTTGGAAGATTGCGAACGCCTCCCGCCCTAGAAGGGCGTGGTATCCGCTATTGAACGGGGCCACTTGGAACGTAATCTCTTCAGACCTATAATTCTCCAGCATGCCGAACACCACATCTAGTGTGATTTTGCCTGTACAGCATGCTTCTCGACTAGGGATTATTCCTCTAAAGGTTGTGCTGCTTCGCTCGATGCAGTTCCAGTCTATTTCAATTTTTTGAAGGGTTTCCTCATAGATGAGGTTTAATCCACTGTCGCCGTCCATGAGCACCTTGGTGAGTCGACAGCCTTCCACGATTGGACTGAGGACCAATGCAGCCGGTGCTCGGGCTGTTCGGAACTTAGGTTCATCACTGGCATTGAAGGTAATAGCCGTGTCACTCCATGGATTTATTGTTGCCACGTGGTAGATTTTGGCAAGGCTGCGGAGTGTTCTCTTTCGCCTATTATTTGATGCGAAGGTCTCAAAGACTGATAGTACCGTATTGTTATCCCTGGGATGGTGCTCTGTGGCCTCTGGGATGAGAAGATCCTCGCCACTTTTGGCTACCTTCCAGAGTATCTAACATGCTCTAAGGCTATGTGTTGGTGTGGTGCCTTCTGTACTATGAATTTTGCAAGGTCCGTTGAGCCATCCCTCCAGTACGGTTCCATGCCCTGTAGAGGGTTTTTGCTTTTTGGTAGTTGACCTGGGTGTATTGTGAAAATGCACCCTTTCATTTCGGACTAGGTTTGTATTCAGGGCCGGATTATCCCAAAAGTTTGTTTCGGTTTTCCAGGCACTTTCCATCGCACAGTACTTTCGTACTATGGACACCAAGTCAGCGAAGCGTGTTATCTCACGGTGATTTATGGCGTTAAGGATTCCCTTGTCTGTGCAATTATTGCAGAAAAATAGGATTGCGTCTTCCTCACGACAGTCCTTAACCTTGTTCATCGCAAGGAGGAATCTGGCCCAATAGTGATGCACTGTTTCCTGGGGCTCTTGCCTGATGTGGGAAAGATCGCTTATGTTTAGGTGGGTGGGTGGAATTGAATCTGAACCCTTACCCGATCTGGGATCCAGGGGCCGAGGAGTTTCCAATTTTGGAAGTTCCGGTTCCGGGGTGTTGCCCGATAATCCCGGCCCACTGCCTGACTCTAAGTTCAGGGATTGGATGTTGTCCTCCCGCGAACGGGCGTCCGGCTCGGAGAGCTCAGGAATCCGGACATAGTTGGTCCTCAAGATAGAGGAAAGGTCGCCGCATTGTTCCTCCACCACTGCAATATGATGGGTGACCGGTGGAGCGTCCGAACAGGCGGTCATGATGAAACCGCCTAGCCGGAGAGTTTGGCCGACAGCCAAAGCTCCCCCAACAGTAGTACCATCTTTAAAGACGAGATGAGACATCCTTCCTTCTGGCAACGGCACAGTGGAACTCTCAATGAAAGCACCAATGTCGGTGTCAAAACCGGCGGATCTCGGGTAGGGGGTCCCGAACTGTGCGTCTAGGCGGATGGTAACAGGAGACAAGGGACACGATGTTTTTACCCAGGTTCGGGCCCTCTCGATGGAGGTAAAACCCTACTCCTGCTTGATTAATATTGATGATATGGGTAGTACAAGAGTAGATCTACCACGAGATCAGAGAGGCTAAACCCTAGAAGCTAGCCTATGGTATGATTGTTGTGATTGTGTCCTACGGACTAAACCCTCCGGCTTATATAGACATCGGAGGGGGCTAGGGTTACACAGAGTTGGTTACAAGGAAGGAGATCTACATATCCGTATTGCCAAGCTTTCCTTCCACGCCAAGGAGAGTCCCATCCGGACACGGGACGAAGTCTTCAATCTTGTATCTTCATAGTCCAACAGTCCGGCCAAAGGTTATAGTCCGGCTGTCCGGATACCCCCTAATCCAGGACTCCCTCAGTGGCAAAATACGGAGAAAAGCCTCGCACACGACAATGAATGTCGATATGTTGAGGAAGGAATTAGGGGACAGATCGTGAAGATCGATCCCATAATAGTACATGATGCCACGGACGAACGGGTGGAGGGGAAACCCTAGCCAGTGGATAAAGTGAGGGAGGAATACAACCCTCTCATGGGGTTCCGGAGTAGGGACGATCTGTCCCGCCGTCGGGAGACGGTGGTTGATTTTCTTGACCAGATACCCGGCCTCCCGAAGCTTTTTGATATCCTTCTCTCGGACGGTAGAGGCCATCCACTTGCCTCCTGCTCCGGATCCGGACATCATTGGAAGACCTTTTGGGGGTAGAAAAGGTGAACGCTCGGGCACTAGAGCCTGAGCAGAATGGAATGAATCGGGAAGAAGGCGTGGGTGAAAAGAGTGAATCCTAGTCCCTTTATAAGGGCGGAAGAGGCGATGCGCCTCCCCACTCACCTCATAAAACCTCTTATTCCCCAAGCGCCGTAATTGATGGCGTGGTTGGGTTACCCGCATCCGTATTGATGAGAATCCCATGATAAGGGGACACGATCTCTGCTTCGACAAGACATGCCAAGGAAACCACCTCGCGATGTGTGCAATAGCTGGTTGAGAAAAACGGTTTGAATAATGACCGGGCCATGGCGTGATGTCATGCTGTCAAACGTATCAGCAGATTAGATTTGTGGAAATATTATTCTCTCTACGGTGGCATGTCGAACTTGTTTTGCAGAGCCGGACACTATCCTTGTGTTCAAAATCTTCTGTGGAGTATTCGGAGGAGGAACCCGCCTTGCAATGCCGAAGACAAATCTGCGCACCGGACTCATCGTCATTGAAGCCTGGTTCAGGGGCTACTGAGGGAGTCCTAGATTAGGGGGTCTTCGGACAGCCGGACTATATCCTTTGGCCGAACTGTTGGACTATGAAGATATAAGATTGAAGACTTCGTCCCGTGTCCAGATGGGACTTTCCTTGGCGTGGAAGGCAAGCTTGGCAATACGGATATGTAGATCTCCTCCCTTGTAACCAACTTTGTGTAACCCTAGCCCCCTCCGGTGTCTATATAAATTGAAGGGTTTAGTCTGTAGGACAACATGCAATCATACCATAGGCTAGCTTCTAGGGTTTAGCCTCTACGATCTCGTGGTAGATCAACTCTTGTAATACTCATATCATCAATATCAATCAAGCAAGACGTAGGGTATTACCTCCATCAAGAGGGCCTGAACCTTGGTAAACAACGTGTCCCCTGCCTCCTGTTACCATCCGCCTTAGACGCACAGTTCGGGACCCCCTACCCGAGATCCGCCGGTTTTGACACCGACACCTTCACATACTATTTTCTAGACGAATCTGGTGGATTTTCTTCTCCCTCTGAATCTTCTCTATTTACATCAGTACTACCATAGTTGGGTGTCCAAAGTCCTTATCCAGATTTGATAATTTTTGCTCTCAGAAGTCAAAACGAGTTGAAGCCTCCTTCGTCGATGCCCATCTCCGCCCAGTAGCACATGTGCTAGATGGGATAAATTGAAGACCTGCCCGCACCAACGGGATGCCTGCTTGGGAATTTGAAAAACTCTATGGTACGTCTTCCTCAACATGAGTTCAAGCGTCTACCATCGCTCATCCCCTTCTCCTTCAGGTACCAAGTGTGTTGGACCAACAAAACTGGAGCCCTCGCCGCCACCATGGTGCCACCCCACAGCCACTTGATTGGCAAATCTAAATAACTCTGCAGGTACACCTTTGTCTTTATTAGTTGTTCAATCATCTTGCATAATTTGGGATTCTTATTAATCCCCAATCTGTTGACTCTTGCTTCCTACCCGTTCAATTTATTAATGATTCATGGTGTTTGAATTTAATTGGAAGAAGTGATATGTGTCTTTCAATCTGCAATCAATTGGATACAACAATGAAGAACACTTGATTTTTTGTTGCTGCAACAAATTATAGGCTACCCCACGCATATCTTCCTCAAACTAGACGATGAATGATGCTTGAGCCAGTCATGTCGCTCATCTTGATCTGCCATCTCCATTTTCTCAGTCAGGTTGGATGTAGATATACATAACTAGATTTTCGTGAAATTTTACTCTTCATCATGTGTCATTTGCAGGAAGGCCATTGCTACAGATGGATCCAAATAAATTTACCTGGCATGTTTTCCAGATTTCCTACTGATGCTTTTATGTCATATGGCGCTGGAGCATATCATTGATTTCCTTTTGTTCAGCCATATGAATTATTATGATGAGATTTGATTCTTTATAGAAAGGAATCACTAACAAACATAGTTGAATGAAAACGTATGTGCTACTATATTTTTTAATGGATTATGCCCGATGGGGCTAGCGCAAACATGGATGTCTTATTATGTACTTAGAATCAATATATTGCTATATCATGATTGGCCTTTATACCACCCCGCCACCTCGAAGTTGGAGAACCGGCATCGTATGTATTGAACCTAGCTTCATGGGGGTACGAGGGGGACTGAGGAGGTCGAAGAGCCAACCAACCAGCCCGTTGGTGTCGTGGCAGCGGATTATGGCAGAGCATATACCGTGCGGTGCAATTATGGTGCTGACAGTGGCTGCCATTCCTGGCGAGGAATCAGGATGCATATCGACCGTGCAAATGACCTCTCAAGTGGTGGAGTCAACAGGATGCTGACACGACTCCAATCAGATAGTGCGGCGCACCACACCTGATGCGCCGTGACGTTCTCTTGCTTCTACGCCACTCTTGCTCTCCTCTGCTCCATGGGGGCGGCGAACACATGTGTAGACATTGGCCCGCTCAAGCATTGGGGCACGACGATACCGCTCATGCTTGCCAATGTGTTGCCGCTCTTGCTCGACGACGCATGACCGTTCTTGCTCTCTGTCCTGCTCTGGCTCGTTCGCCTCATCGAGGAGGTTGATGACGGCGGCGGCGCTTCGCCGGATTGTCATGCTTGGAATGGTATACTACAGTATGGCTAGCGTGTCACCGCCTAGCCTTCTATGCCCACTGACACTGGCAGTGAGAAAGTAATGGCAGGAGTGGCGGGAAACCTATTGGGGGAGTGGCGGGAAACGGTAGCGTGTTTGGATATATAAGACCATTAATATGGAAAACTTAGCTAGGAAAGAAGGAAGCGCGAGCTAGCACGACACATGCGCACAGTGCTTACCCACGGGTGCCAGACGGTTGAGTATAACTGCTTTAAATTATTCAGGGGTCGTTTGGCCTTTTTTATATTATAATTGAGTTTTCTAGGCATTAATTTAATGTGCATAATCTAAATTTGAATTACAAATACATGCTCCAGTGCACCAAAATGGGTGGAAAAAACATATATGTGTCCTTGGGTGCATGCTAGGTCCCATGCAAGAAATGAGGATGAATTACACGCATCTTTGTTGGTGCAATAATTTGCCTCCTTATGTTTTGAAGTTTGTTGACATAAACAGTATGTGAGTTATGTGTTTGCTAGTGCACATAGAGTAACAGGACCCTGGAATCAAGAGGAGTTTGATTCAAATGCCAAAGATAATCTCCTGCATGGCAGTGAAGGTTATCACCGAAGATTATGATAACAAGAGTGATCCCTAAAAAATTGCTGACGTAAATCAATTGGTTCGGTGCTCGTCCAAAGGAAGTGACTGCGACTGAAAAGATTGAAGACGAAGTGAAGATGTAGCAGTTATTTCGTTGTTTCTCTTCTCTCTATTGAGTCACAGGACCATCATACTACTAAGAGGGGTGAAGCGTTCGAAGCTTTGATTCTCTGATGCTAAAGCCAATCCTATGGAAGTTGCGAGAGAAATCTCTTTGTGTTCCGAGCAAATACTAGCCAACAAGAGACTGTGATCTTCTTCACTGCGAGAGATTTGTCTCTAACCGAGGAGTTAGCATTACTTGTTCCTCAAGTAATGTTACCGTTGCTCTTGAAATCCGGCCGTTGTAAACGTGTCGGTTGGCCATTGGCTGTACCGCATGTCCAAAATGGTCATTTCCCACTAGGGAAGGCTGCGGCTATAAATAGCCATCCCGCGCTGGCGTTGACCGGTGGCTGCTCCGTTTGATTGTGAGAAGATTGTTAAGCAACCCCATCTCCAAAGTGATTTGAGTTTAAAATCCACCAAGAGAAAACCCCACTAGTAGAAAAAGGACCTAATGTGAGACACATTAGTCCCGGTTCGATTTTGGCCCGGTACTAATGGTACCATTAGTCCCGGTTTGAACGGCTATGCATTAATGCCGGTTCGTGTTGAACCTTTAGTACCGGTTCGTGCCACGAAGCGATACAAAACGGGTGGTGGCAGGCTGGCGTCAGGCCGGGGCCCCACGAGCCCCTTTAGTCCCGGTTCGTGGCACAAACCGGCACTAAAGGGCTAACCTTTAGTACCGGTTCGTTCCACGAACGGGGACTAAAGGGGTCTGACCTATAGTCCCGGTTGGAGACACAAACCGGGACTATAGGGCAATTTTCAAACCCTACCCCCCTCCCCCTTGTGTATCGCCATTTCAGTTTTGAAAAAAACAAAAGAAAATGATAAAAAATTCAAAAAATAAAATTCTTTGAGATGTAGTTATATTACTACATCTACTAGTTAGCAAAATTAAAAAACTTAAATTTGAACATGTTTTGCAAAAAAGTGTCATGAAAAAGTAAAACGGCTATAACTTTTGCATACGATGTCGGGAAAAACGTATAATATATCAAAATGTTCAGCACAAAAATCTGCATCCGATTTTGACTGCGTATGGCCCATTTGCAATTTTTTAGAATCCTCAAATTCTAAATGGAAAAAAACTTATGCTCAAATTTCAGTTTTTTTGAATTTTGGTCAAACTGTGGTCAAATTACTTATTCAAGAAATATTAGTGTTACTAAATAATTATTCAAGAATATTAGTGTTATTTAATAATTATTTTAGTTTTTTGAATTTTGGTCAAATTTGGTCAAACTATGGTCAAACTGTGGTCAAAGTATGGTTACTTATTCAAGAAATATTAGTGTTACTAAATAATTACTGTTTTCTGAAATAATAATTTCAAACTCAAACGGTTAAACATGTGACCTAATGCTCAAGTTGAAATACTAAGGGTTAATAGGATTGACAGCTTACATTTGTCAGGAAAACAGCAAGTGCAGACTTGGAAAGTAGGGGGAATAGAACTCCGAAGTTAAGCGTGCTCAGACTGGGGTAGTGAGAGGATGGGTGACCGGCCGGAAAGTTAGACGATTTGGAATGAGTGATCCACACTTGAGCAGTTAAGAGGGGTGATTAGAGACTAAATCATCAAATAATTCAGAAAATTGAAAATTGAAAAATAAATCATTTTTTCCAAAATTTTCAAAAACAAAATTCAAAAAATAAAAACCTTCAGTACCGGTTGGTGTTACCAACCGGTACTAAAGGTCCCCCATACCACGGCGCGAGCTCACGCCATGTGGTGGGCCTTTAGTGGCGGTTCGTGCTGAACTGGTACTAAAGGGGGGGCTTTAGTCTCCACCCTTTAGTGCCGGTTGTAGAACCAACACTAAAGTCCCTTACAAACCGGTAATAAAGCTCCGTTTTCTTAGTGCCCCTAGAGCCAAAAAATTTAGATAGTGGTGCGACATCACTCGAATCTAAGTCCAGTACGCTCCGCCTATTACTCTTGAGAGCTGCAAACTCTCTAGAAGGTTAGGTATCAATTTTTTCAGAGACCAAGAGTGATTGTGGTTCTCGAAGAAGAAGTCTGTAAAGGTTAGGAGATCGCCTCAAGTATATACCACGAGTGATCGACATTGGTTGATGAACCAATTGTCGAGGAGAATAGGGTGAAGAGAGTTTATCTTCTGTGTTAAATTACAACCCCTCCAACCAGACAAAATCCTTGTGCAGAAGGACGAACTGGTCTACCAAATTCCCTGTCGCCATCGAGCATCACTAGTTACCTCCGTTTCTCCTCTTTACATCCGAACTGTTTCAATCATGTGATTTTTCTCGATGCATGCTTTTAGTTTCCATTCGGTAGCTTGTATTCGCTCATTGTACTCTATTTTCATTCGCTCCGCTGTTGTGTTCCGAGAGTTATGAGATTTCCAAAGAAATTTTAAAACTCCCATTCACCCCCCCCCCTCTCTCGTAGACATACTTCGTTCTTACAATCTCAGCATCCTAGCTCGGCCTCGAACATTGAGATTTTTTTTAATCCCCATAAATCCGAAACTCACCCGAAATTCAGGAAACTTGGCATGGTGTCATGGCATGGCATATACATGCCATGGTAAAAAAATTGTCTAAATTGGGGCAAGTTTTGGTACAAGCCTCTTACAAACCAGAGCTTCTCGCAAGAAGCATCGTGGTCCCGATAGGGAACGTGTCACACTTGTGGACAAAACAAAAATCGCTGTCTCTTCTCGCCTTATATTTTTTCTACACGCAACATAGACCAAGAGGAGATTTGTGATGAAATATGAAATTATTTAGGGTTCATTTGGCCTTTTTATACATTAATTGAGTTTTCTAGGCATTTAATGTCCATAATTCAAATTTGAACTACAAGCACATGCTCCCGTGCACCAAAATGGCTTGAAAATCATACATGTGTCCTTGGGTGCATGTTTAGGTCCCATGCAAGGAATGAGAATGAATTACAAACATCTCGACATCCTGGCTCAGCCTCAAACATTGAGAATCTTGGTTTTTAAATCCCCATAAATCAAAACTCACCACGAAATTCATGAAACTTGGCATGGTGTCATGACATGGCAAATCTATGCCATGGTAAAAAATTTGTCCGATTTGGGGCAAGTTTTGGTACATGGCTCTTACAAACCGGAGCTTCTCGCAAGAAACCACGTGGTTCCGACAGGGAACTTGTCACCCTTGTGGGCGAAACAACAATCACTGCCTCTTCCCCCTTGTATTTTTTCTATACGCAACATAGACCAACAAGAGATTCATGCTGAAATATGAAATTATTTGGGGTTCGTTTGACCTTTTTTATACATTAATCAATATATACTTACCCTCCAAGTATTGTAATCTATATATACTTGCCCTCAAGGCTCAATAACAACAATCCTTCGCATTGCGCGACAAACTGCCCTCGTGGAGGGGCGCGACACTGCCGAAATGTAGCAGACTTTTGCTCATGAGACTGGTCCTATGCGCAATTCCCATTCACACCATGTTAGCACTAAACCTCC
>NC_041390.1:500441143-500496403 GCF_002162155.2 Triticum dicoccoides | reverse complement strand
TGCGCGATAGCATGGGCAAGGGTGTGTACGCCTAGATGGGCTGGTGGACTCGGCATCCCGGACTTCCACGAATTATGCCCTCCAAGCTCGCTGGCCATGGTTGCAGCATACGGACACTTCTAGGCCATGGAAGGGCTTCGAGATCAAAATACCAGAGGAGGCATGGGCGATCTTCAGAACAGCGGCGATCACACGTGTGGGTGATGGCCGGAGCGCACTATTCTGGGAGGACCGGTGGATCCTGGGCTATAGGGTTCAGGAGCTGTCACCCAAGCTCTACGCGTGTCCCGCCCAGAATTCGAGCCAGTAGAACAGTCCAGGAAGCACTCCAGGTGGGCTCCTGGGCTTCGGATGTTGGCCCTGACATAGATGATGATGTGCTACAGGAGTTCTTGCTATTCTGGGACAGGACCAACACATTCGAGCTAACAGAGGGGAGCAATGACTGGATCCAATGGGCATGGGAAGACAATGTGTGCTACTCGGCAAGCTCAGCTTATGCATCCAAGTTTTGGGGTTTGGAAGTAGCTCCGTATGCGGACAACGCCTAGATATCCAAAGCCCCGCTACAGTGCAGATTCTTTGCATGGTTTGCCGTCAGGAACAGATGTTGGACCTCAGATCGCCTAGCACGACGCGCACTGCCTCACCAGCATGCATGCCCCTTTGGTAATCAGTGCGGTGAGACCATCAATCACATTCCGGTCACGTGTGTGCTGGCCAGATTGGTATGGTGCACGATCTTTACGGCACTAGGCAAGCCACATCGGACACCGACGACAGATGCTGAGCTGATACAATGGTATAA
The DNA here is from genome assembly GCF_002162155.2 of Triticum dicoccoides. Lineage (NCBI taxonomy): Eukaryota > Viridiplantae > Streptophyta > Magnoliopsida > Poales > Poaceae > Triticum > Triticum dicoccoides. The sequence goes on along the minus strand of NC_041390.1, from coordinate 500,495,595 downwards.
CTCATGCATGGCGCCAGACATCAAGACCAAGGACATCTGCACTCTCTTGTTGTTAGGCATGTGGGAGCTCTGAAAGCACAGGAATGCAATCATCTTTGATGGAGCAACATCCTCGGTCCCAGTGGTGATCTCGAAGATAAAAAGTAAAAGTAGAAATCAGCTAGCCTCCTCAAAGGTGACTTTGGCGCCTTACTTGGAGGTTTAACTGTGTGGGCAATGACGAGTAGTTAGCTACTAGATCGCTGTGTCCCACGACGGCCGTGTAAGCTATTGTAAGAAGATTGCCGATGGGGCTCTTTACCCCCTCTTCCCTTTAATGCATCATACGCACACTCGTACATATTCTAGAAGAAGAAAAATCTACCGCATTACGTCAATTTCTCTCTTTATTCCCCTATTATACACTCTAATTGTAGAGCTTTTTCTGTACTCTCTTTGTAAACTAATATAAAAGCATTTAGATCACTTAAGTAGTGATCTAAATGTTTTTATATTAGTTTACTGAGGGAGTATATAAGAAAAACACCAGGAGAAGCGTTATCTCGTCTCGATTTCTTTAAGACGAGACGAGCTGCTGCAGCCTACAGCGGTCGTCGGTGAGTGCATGAACCATGGCTAGCTCGCCGCGTGTGAGCCGCCGTGTTCGCGAAGAAGTCCGGCACACATGGTCCACTCTCTACCTATCTAGGAGATCGAAAGAAACGGAAAAGGCACGCGAGATATGTACCCCTACTAGGACGAGGACCAAACCCAAACAAATGGAGCACTACGTGTCAAGCGAGCACAGAGCCCGTGTTAGAATGGCCAATTTCGGAGCAATCATCCATGCCGTCGCCTCAGACTGATTGGTGTATCTATCCATGCGGCCATGCCTCAGTCTCTGCTACCCACGGCAGCCGATGCTCTGAAGAAGAACTATTCTACTTCAGGTTCTTTCCTCCTGATCGCGACTCAGCACCGGGATAACTATAGTGGTGCTAACCAGTCCGCAGAAGCCACAGGACTCATCTGCTTAAACAATGGGGTGGCGACTGACGACCTTGCCGTGCGCACGCGACCGCTTCCCCCGTTGCTCGGCAGCCGCCATGGGCAGCATCAGCACGCAATGCCTACGAATTTCTTGCTTACTTTACGTGGCTCCCGACGAGAGAAGAAGCATCGACTTCAACTTGTCCGTTTGACAGCGGAAATCACTGTGCGCTCGTTAACTGAGAGGAGCCCGGGAAAGCGCGTCTTTCCAGATGGATCGTCCCGGCAGGATCGGTGCAGCGCTGCCGCCGAGAGAATACGGTTTTGGGAATGACTTAGCGCCGGAGGAATCAGGAACTGACCTACCCTGAGCCGATGCGAATGCGATGCATGCACCGGCGCCGCTTTTAAATTATTTGCGGGCTTTATGCATGCCGGTGCCCGCTTTTGAGGTGCCGCCCGAACCGGAGGAGATGCCAACGTGCCATCCCACTAGCAAGACCGGATACTTGCGGTGGATGGATGATCTGAAACACGCACGATCCAGAGTAGTGGAGGTTGGCGATGAACTGCTGCAACACGAACGGGCAACAAGTTCAGGGGAAACACAACAGGCGTTCAGTTCATCCAATCCCCTTAAACAAGATAACATTTCAGATCAAAGTCCATCGTTAGGTTAAAAATCTGGAGCCAAATTATTGGCACATTGGGCTAGACTACTATAACAGCTCAGAGTCGTAGGGCGGGGGACTGCCAGAGAACAGAAAACTCAATCAGGAATTCGGCCATGCATGCATCATATGCGCCGTGATGCTTCACGCAACGCCAATCCGTCCACGCCTACGAAACTCGATACAACTCAGCAGAATGGACTCGACTCGAACGAAAAGCTCGGTGGGCGGAACAAATTAAAGCTACTCCGACATGTCAAGTTGTCAACGCCCACCTGCTCGCCTCCGCGATTAGCTGGGGCCCACGGCTTAGCAAGTTGGCCCGTTGATCGCTCTGTAAATAAAATACTAATAAACCGTGATTCTTCGTCGCCATCGACCAAGAGATTACGAGCGGCTCCAAGGAGGCGACGCGGACGTATAACCGCTGCGGGACTAATCTATACGGCGTATTCAGAGCTTTTTCCTGTGACCCGACAGCGATCGCTCACGATATCTTGCAGCGAGTAAATATCTATACTAGTCTAGCAGCTGATACGTTTCTTCACACATGAATCTTGCGATATCAACGGGAGAAGCACAAGAATAGGCAGCTCAACGGTAGAGATCAGTGTGCACACAGCACCAGGCTACCAATCAGGAGCAGGCGGTAGCGACTACTAGCAAGATAGTTGGGACGTTACGGGGGTGGGTGACCGAACCGCCGTGCACCGGTAGCATCATCTTGCCGAATCGGCGACGGCAGAGCACGGCCCGGTTTATGCGCGAAACGGCAAGCGAACGGACCGCTCGGTCGAGAAATCCGGGCCGGCGGGCATGGGCGGTTCCATCATCGCCGGACACGTCCGTTCGGCCACTAGAGAAAAGGCGAGGCTCAGACCGTGCTTCCAGAACGCGGGCGAGCATCCAAGAGATATGCTAGTATACGCATGCACGGGCGAGTGAGGATGCATCCGATCCCTCTCGATCCACCACTTGCCTGGGGAGAATGGTGCTGGGCTGGCCAATGGCGGACGCATTAGGTGCGGCAATGGCGTCGTTAGTGGTAACTTTTGTGCCATTTTTCTCTCTTCACTTTTGAGAGCCGAGAAAACGTGGGCTTTTCGCTACTGTTTTGCACCGCCTATTTGGGAGCTGGGAAAGATGAGTGTTGGGCAGATGCGATGGAATCTCCAGGAGGAGCATCGATGCGGAGCCGAAAATACAACTCAATGAGCAAGTGAATTGAGGGAGTGCAGTGGCAGTGTGGCACTTTAGGCCAACTCCATCGCGTAACCCCAAACGGACGTCCGTTTTATACAGATTATATCCGTTTGGGTAGGGCAATGGAGTTGTATCCGGACTTGTCCTGGGATGTAGTGGCCATGTGCCCAGCGCGCGGCCGCATCCGTTTGTCCCATCCTGTCCGTCAGGGCAAAAAATGCCCATATTTTCATCAAAACAAGTTTGCACATCCAAATATTTGTCTAAAAATTAAAATAGTTTTACAACCCAATTGAATTTGTCTATAATAAAATAGTTTTACAACCAAATCGAAATTGTCTCGACTGAACATAAAATGAACCAATACATTTATTGGTTGCCAATGTGATCCCAAACGTGCTCAACCAAGTCATTTTGAAAATTCAAATGAGTGTGCAATCACGCAGCTCACGGTGGAATTGGACAAATTGTTAAAATGTGGCCGGGTCTTGGTGCAGTGGCTCAATATTTTCACCTTGATAATCAAATCCTTAGTCGAAAATACTCTCATCACGCTCGTCCTCGACGATCATATTGTGCATGATCACACAAGCAGTCATCACATCCCAAAGCTTCGTTGTGAAAAGCTTCTACTATTCGGCTCATTGCTCCTCCCGAGTCCCCTCTCCCTTCTCGAGTCGCCCCCGCGTGGGCGGCCGGGAGGCCCCCAGATCCCGTCGGCCGGCCCTCCCCCACTCTTCCTCCTCCTCCTCCCTCGCCGCCGCCCAAGGGCGCGGCCAGGCGAAGCCTGGTCGTCGCCGGCGGCGGCGGGGACTCAGGCCCTCTCGCTTGCGTGGGGCTGGCGCGGGCCGGCGCCTCCGGGCCGGAGCGTGGCGGCAGGCCGGATGCCACGGCGGGTGGTGGCGGCGCCTCGGCGACTTCGCTCCCCCGCGGCAGGAGGCCTCGCGATCTGGTGCGTCACGGTCGCTAGGGACGGCGGCGGTGTGACCGGATCGGTTCGCGGCGGCGCGGCCGGATCTATGCCCAAGCGTGGGCCTTGATCGCTGGTCTACCGTCGGCACGATGGCGGGTGCGACTCGTCGGCAGCTAGGCAGATCCGCCGGGATTCTACCCTTGTCTGATCCTTGACAGCACGGGTATCTACGGGGGAAACCCTAGATCTCCTTGGGATCGAGCCATGACGGTGATTTTGCGTCGTAGTCCCTCTTTAGGGCATCGTTTTGGAGTTTACTCCGGTTGAAGGGACCAGCGACGTCGGTGGCGCACGTCTGGTGGAGCAACTGCCGATGAAAATCGCGCCAACTACGGTCATGGCAGACGATGATGGCGTCTTAGATGTCGTTCCCTTGCCGAGGCATCGTCGTTGCAGTCTGCGTCATCAGGCTCAGGATGCTCCGGGGAAAACCCTAGATCTGGGTCTTTCGGATCGGACGATGATGGCGTTTTATCGCTTTCCCTCCTGGGGGCATCGTTTTGGAGCAAGTGATGGTTAGGGGGATGGTGGAGCGGTACTTCATTTCACACATTGATGGTGGTGGAGATCGCGCGACATGGCGATGTGGAGGCTCGGCGTCCGATGCACGGAGATGGACTCGCGCAGGAGGAGGTAACTGTCTGGCGTCATGGTGACATCGATGGCAGAGTGGCCAGACAAGGTAGAAGCCTCAATATGATCTGAAGACGAACCTGTGGAAGATGGTGGCGACGACACACGAGTGTGTCTGACCGGATTGTGCCCGAGACCCGGTATGTGGCTCGGCTGGGGCTTCCGGCTTTATGTGTTAGGCTTAGGTGAGTGGTTTGGGTAATGGCCCAGCTAGCATCCCTTCATCATATGGATAGGAGTAGTGGCATATGTTGCCAAGATGGTGGATTCAGGTATATTGTTTGTAATACTTTGTAAGGTCCTTGAGAATAATCAATAAAGTGGTCGTATGCATCTCCCAGATGCAGAGGCCGGGGGTCATCCTTCTTTTCTAAAAAAGCCTCCCAAAGCTTCGTTTCATCCCATGACAGTGCAGGGTTTCGAACGATACCCCGTCGGGATTGAAGCACACCAAAAGCACGTTCCACATCCTTTCTAGCACTCTCTTGCATTTGGGCAAATCTCTTTTTTTTCTCACCTTGGGGTTTCGAAATTGTCTTCACAAAAGTTGACCACTGAGGATATATACCATCAGCTAGATAGTATCCCTTGTTGTACTGGTGGTCGTTGATCTCAAAGTTGACAGATGGGGAGTGGCCTTCTGCAAGCCTTGCGAAGACTGAAGAACGATGCAGCACGTTGATATCATTGTGAGAACCTGCCATGTCAAAGAAAGGATGTCATATCCAAAGATCCTGCGAAGCCACCGCTTCTAATATGACAGTGCACGCCTTGACATGCCCCTTGTACTGGCCCTGCCAAGCAAATGAACAGTTCTTTCACTCCCAGTGCATACAATCTATGCTGCCAAGCATGCCTGGAAAGCCTCTAGCTGCGTTGATCGCCAAGAATCTCTCAGTATCAGCGGTAGTTGGCTGCCTCAAGTACTCTGGGCCAAACACCTCGATCACAGCCTGACAGAGCTTGTACATTGACATCAGACATGTTGTCTCACTCATACGCACATACTCATCCACCAGATCGCCTGAAATTCCATATGCAAGCATGCGGATGGCCGCGGTGCATTTCTGGTAAGAGGAGAATCGAAGCTTGCCAAGGGCATCCGTCTTGCATTCGAAGTATGGGTCATGAGCAACCACTCCCTCTCGGATACGATCGAACACATGCCTTGCCATTCGAAAACGGCGACGGAATTTATCCCGCTTGAAAAGCGGAGTGTTGGAAAAGTAATCGGCATAGAGCAGGGCGTGGCCTCTCTCCCTGTTGCGGTTCAGGTTGGGAGCACGGCCAGGGACTGACCCCCTGTACCGAGGAAGCTGCCGTTGAATGTGGTCGTGAACGACCAGTGCAGCCACCACAAGATCTTCATCACCCGACGACGAATCGTCCGACGAACAAAGGAAGTGATGGAAGAAAAACTCGTCTCCACTGTTCATACCTTTGTAGGCAAAATGGCGAACACCTTGCGGGCGTGGTGGCGAAGAGGCCGCAATGATCAGCTCGACGCAGCAGGGGTGGTTGCCGGCCGGCTACTGGCCGCTCTGGAGCTACTGGCCGCAGGGGTGGTACGTCGCCGGCGGTCGTGTCCATCGGCAAAGACGGCGACGGCCAAACCTCCTCCCATCGACGGCTAAAACTACGGCGAAAGCGCAGGCATTGTGGCGGCCATGTCGAGACGTGATCTCGTATGGACGGCCGGGGGGCTGCGCGGTGAGGAGGCGGCCGGAGGATAGCAGCGACGCCGACAACGGGGCGGGGCGGGGAGAGAGGGTGGAAGCGATAGCGGAGGGACTGCTAGTGTCCCCGACAGGCGGGCCACGGAGGGACAAGGGCGTGCGTCGTGGCCGTCTACGCGCGTCTGTTTCATCCTAAACCGAGCACAAATTTAGATCGGGGATGAATCGAAAACACACGGAATCCGGATATTTGTTCGTTTAAAACCGTGCGTTGGACCATGCTATTCGTCCGTTTTACTCCAAATAGACGCACTCAGACAAGATGGGTCGCGCGGTGGAATTGGCCTTACTAGTGCAGTGGCAATGGACGTAGTACCACGTCTTGAAAAAGCGATTGTGTACCTTTGCTTAGCACTCGCAAAATAAGTGTGCCCTCCCTGTTTAGAGAGGATCGATCACAATTTCCCGCCGTATCACGCGAGGCAGCCCGAACCGGGACCGTGACGCCGACAGGTTCAGAAACAAAAATGCACCTCTTTGCTGGGATTTCATAGCTTGTTTGTACTCCTTCCGTTCCGAATTATTTGTCTTTGATTTGTCTAGATACGGAGGTATCTAGCACTAAAATGTGTCTAGATACATTTGTATCTACACAAATTCAAGACAAGTAACTGGGAACGGAAGGAGTACTATATATGATTTGCAATTTGCGATTCGACCGGTCGGTCATACTACGTGTGCTTGCCGGGTCGCGACTCGGCCCGGGCCCGCGACGAGTCGATAAGAACGGCCCGAGAGCTCACTGTCAAAGTACCCGCCGAGTCTTCCTCCTCCCATTTTTTCCACCACTTTCCACAAGCCACAAGCGCCGCGCTACTTTTCCTCCACCTCGGCCTACAAAGCCTTCGCGCTCCTGTGCCGGCGAGCCGCTTTCTTGCAAAGCATTTCTTCCCTCCCCTGCTCTCCCGCATCCACATTCTTCCTTCTCGTTTCCCCGGCGCAAGATGGCAATAGACCACGCGTCCCCTCTCGCGCTCAAGAGCGGCGGCGCCACGGTAATCTTGTTAGCTGATTGATTTCTTGATGATTATCTCCAGCAATGTTTCTTGGTTCTCGACTGATCCTAATGGCGGTGCCGGATTGAAACTGCAATGTTGGGCGAGCAGGGAGGAGCGGGGTGCGAGGACGAGGAGGCGGAGAACCAGCGGTGGCCGCCGTGGCTGAAGCCGCTGCTGGCGACGAGCTTCTTCGTGCAATGCCGGGCGCACGCCGACGCGCACAAGAGCGAGTGCAACATGTACTGCCTCGACTGCGTCAACGGCGCGCTCTGCTCGCTCTGCCTCGCCCACCACCGCGACCACCACGCCATCCAGGTCAGTCAGTAGACCATTCTCCAATGCCGGCGTCCTCCTGTATCCTCTTCCTCCCCTGTTCGATCGATTCATGTTGGTCTTGACTGATGCGTGGCACGGGAGCAGATTCGGAGGTCGTCGTACCACGACGTGATCCGGGCGTCGGAGATACAGAGGGTGCTGGACATCACCGGCGTGCAGACGTACATCATCAACAGCGCGCGCGTGGTGTTCCTCAACGAGCGCCCGCAGCCGAGGCCGGGCAAGGGGGTCACCAACACCTGCGAGGTCTGCGAGCGCAGCCTCCTCGACTCCTTCCGCTTCTGCTCCCTCGGATGCAAAGTATGCATATGTCCTCCTTACAATCCAAGCTTCGGCCATGGCCTGGCGCATTGCAAGCTGGTAACCAGCACGGCATCTTCTGCCCCACAGATTGTAGGCACGTCCGGCGGCCACCGGCCGAGGAAGAAGCACGGCGGCAAGAAGAAGAAGAGAGCGGCGGTCAAGGATGCGCGGTCGGACTCGGAGCACTCGTGCACGAGCACAAGCGGCGGCAGCAGCGACAAGAGCAGCGTGGTGCAGAGCTTCTCGCCGTCGACCCCGCCGGCCACCTCCAGCAGCTACCGCGCCGGCAACAAGCGCCGCAAGGGCATCCCGCACCGGTCGCCGTTCGGCAGCCTCATCGTGGAGTACTAAGACAGCACACATGCCTGCCCGGCCCTGATCAACACTCTAGCGTGCTGTACACGTGACATAGCCAAGAAGGTAATGGCTGCGCGCCCTGAACGGCGAGCCCCGGGCCGCCGTGGAGGGGCACGAGCAGCAACCACATACTCCTACTACTATAGCGTGTGACTTTCAGTTTGTTGCAGTTCAGTTATACTAGCTAGTTACCACCGGTAAAACAGTAGCGTTAGACTGTAAGTAAGTAACTTGCAACTCCATGACGACGACTAAGTTTTGCAATGTACTGTAGTAAACTCCTTGCCCCCATATGGTTACGGCACTAGATCGTAAATGTGCATAGATGATAGATAAATGTATCACCGTAGGGAACCGTAGTGTGTGGAGCAGGAGGCCAGCGTGGTGTTCATGTGTGTGCGCGGCACGGGCCATGTACAGTAATAAAAAATACTACTAAGAATGCTGCTCAGCTCGGCCATGTTTTGGTGTTCCCAATGCCGCAGAGCCAGGCATTGATCTGGCTGAGTGGCTCGTCATTCACTCACTCGAGCCAGTCCTCTGACACTCGGCGCAGAGCCAGCCCCCCATCAATGCGGCTGCCGGCCGCAGGAGATGCTCGACATGGCCGGCGATACGGTTACCCGGTGACGTCCCGGCCGCCGTCTGAGGTCAATAGAAGCGGTGTGCATTTAGCTGACGGGGGGAGGTCGGCACGTGTTTGGCCCGTTCGCGCGCGTGGAAAAGCCCGTGCGGTAGCTTCTGGAAGGGGCGAGGGCGAGTCATGGCCGGCCCGGCCTCCTCCACCCGGCGTGGACGGACGGCGACGCCGAGCCGTGCCGTGCCGTGCCGTGCGACGCCGCCTAACTTGATGGGCCCGCCATTTGTCCTGGAAAGCGGCCGTTCCTGACGGCGACGCCTGCCTGCCATCGCCCGTCCACCGCCTTTACTTTCCACCGGTCGCTGCCCGTTCGGAACGAACACGCCGGGGCTCCGATCAACGTCGCGCATTTATCATCGGCCCACCGGACCGGGTCCTGCTGGCGAGTGGGAGTGGGACGCCCGGTGCCCGGACATGGATCAGGTTCAAGCGCATCCTGGCTATGTACAGTCCCGTGCACCTGCACCTCGCACCAGGTCCGCGTCTTCATCTTGGGTGACGCCTCCGTACTATTCGCGTAGGGCATCGTCTCCTCGGCAGCATTTCGTGCGACTCCGGCCTCCGTATGCCGTGACGCACTGGCGTTGCCACCCGCCCGCTCCACACGGCGGCCTCATGGCGCCCATTGGTCAGTTCCAGTTTTCTTCACTGGACACGCGGTGATGTGTCACTTGCTCCCTTTTGCTGATCTGACGATCAGTCGGCACCGTGTCATGGACCTATCGAAACGCCCTCCCCGTCCCGTGTCCGCATCGGATGGTTAGTCATTCCCCGGCATTATACTGCGTCGCTGCGTTGTGCCTCTGTGTTTTCCTCTCTGAGAAAACAGAAAACCTTGTGCCTTTTTCAGTGAGACGTGACTATGCATGGCATTTCTGGCGCCCATCCTTGGCATGGTATTCCTCGCGGTGTGGACGATGGTGGGGACGTGGATCCGTTGTACTTGCACGTCCCACTGTGAGGCGGTGTCGTGCTCACATTGGCGGGGGTGCGGTTTAGTTTCTCTCTCGCTTTTATCAAACTTTTATAGTGCAGCATTAAGAAGATCCAAAGTATTATAATGCTGAGGAGATATCTATCTATAGATAGATAGAGGGGGGAAATATGAAGGAGAACCTGGGTACCAGCGCATCCTATATGCAAAAAACAATTAGTAATTCAAAAAAAGTTCAAAAAATCCCGAATCTTTTTTGGTTTTAAACATGATCAAGTATTGTAGTCATATAAAAAGATTCGTCAGAGAATGACTTTCGTTGCATCCTGGGTCGAAGATACGGCAAAAAACGCTATATACAAGTACTATACATGCTATATTGTCGTCATAAACTTGTCTTTTTTGCCGTGGAGTCAATATGAATCATTTCTTGTCCAAACGTTTTATACAAATACAATACCTGATCATGTTTGACTCCAAAAAAGATTTGGAATTTTTTGAACTTTTTTTGATCACTCAAACCACGTCTACGAGCATAGCATAGCAATATGAGCATAACGTAGAAGTAACTTCTAAGGTTTGATAATAAAAGGGCAATAGGTTCTACCTCATCATCTATTTCCCAATACCCACAAGTTAAAAGATCCTACTCATGCAATGTTTGAGGATTGTAACTAATGCATAAAAACTGGGTAATAATGAGGTATGATCAATGTGTTACTTGCCTTGCCGGCGATCTGCAAACCCAGAGACTCGTAGTAGCACGCTTTGCACTCCGAAAATTCTATCGCAAATAAATAATAGCATACATAAGCACTCAAGCATAGATGCAAGGGTAAAACTCAAATAAGAAGATCCAATCTGAAAGCTCAACTCAAGAGCTTCGATTTGCAAAAAGAATCAATCGATTCAGAGCTACGGAACTGACACTACGGTCAAAATTTTTTTGAAATCAAATCTGCTTGAAACCAAATTTAAAAATTTCAAAACCATGTTCAAGTTGATTAATGAGAAAGAGAGGCTCGAGACGAAGATTTTGGCGTTGGTTTCACTGGATTTGGGCGAACAGTTAAAAAGTTGCGAGGGTTTGAAGATTAGGGGCTAATCTGGGATAAAAATAATCGCGGATAGGTCCCTGATCGAAAATAAAAATAAAAATAAGAATCTATCGGACGAACGTCTGCTAACAGAGACTAACGAACGAATTCGTTCGTTAAAACGAACTAACGAATGTTCGTAAAATAATCTAAACCGAGAAAACCAGACCGATCTAAGAAAAACCGACCGGTTTATACCTAAAACCGAAAAAAACGGCGGCGACGAAGTCAACGGCGGCGGCAGGATTCCGGTGCGGGTCAGTGGGCGGTGGGCGGCAGCGTGGGCGACGGCGGCGCGACGCGGGATGCGGCGGCTACGCGGCGGCGGCGGATTGGGACGAGGAGGAGAGGGCGGCGGGACGGCGGTATTTAAGGGGAGGGGCGCGAGGTGGCTTGGGGCAGGGGGCGCGGCGCGGCTCGGAGCCGGACTCTGGCTGGTGTCCGACGCGGGCACGGCGACGGAGGCGGTGGCACAGCGGGCTGGTTGGGCCTTCGGCCGAGTGCGGTCCGAAAAACTTTTTTTTAAATAAATTCTGTCGAAAGGAAAAATCCTAAATAAATATAAAAAAAATTCTAAAAAATGCCAAAAACAATTTTCACCGTCTAAATAAAATATTTAGAATAAAGTGAACATTTGTTTTGGCCTAAAAATGCATACTTTTCTAATTCAAATAAAATAGCAATAAAACCAAATAAAACTATTTATTTGATTCTAATATTTTTCCTTCAATATTTCTTTTTATTTTGGAGAAGTCATTTTTATCTCCTATCTTTTATTTTTAATATTGGATATATTTTGGAGAGAAAAATAAGTAAAACCAAAATGATCCTTTTTTCAAATTTGAGAAAAATTCAAATATGAAAATAAACGAAATCCCCAACTCTCTTCGTGGGTCCTTGAGTTGCTTAGAATTTCTAGGATCAAAATCAAAAGGCAAATAAAATATGATATGCATATGATGACCTATAACATTCCAAATTGAAAATTTAAGATGTTACAGTAACTTTGAGTAACAGTTGGATGAAGTCGATCCGACAATAGAGAGGTGGCAAATCCAAGTGTTGTTGACCATTAATATGCTCTTAACTACACCAAGCTCTACAACGTTTGAGACATTCTATTGTTGGGCTTAAGCCCTATGAACATTTTGTACAAAACTAGTAAGCATGACTCACGTATCATGCGAAAACAATCAGCATTCATCCTAGGAATAGAATGTATCAATAAATAAATGAAATATAATCATGTACCAGAAAAATATATAATGATCATCAGAATAATGAAATTAAGCTAGGAATATTGAGAAATGCAAGACAATAGCCACTCTTTCTTTCCGGTATTGTTCCATGGACAGGGATGCTGCTAGGCTTTAGGCCTCCTTTGGTTTGGAGGAATTTCATAGGAATTTTAGAGGATATGGTTCTTATAGGATTTTTTCCTTTAGAGCCCTTTGGTTCATAGGAATAGATTCCTATTCCTACATAGGATTGGTTCCTATCCTCCACATTTCATAGGAAAATAAAAATGAGCCTAGACTCAATGAAAAAATTCCTTTGATGTCAACCAAATGACGTCTCGTTTCCTATTCCTACTCATAGGATTTGAGATACATGCCATCTCATTTCATACAAAATTCCTATTTCTATGATAATCCTATCCTATGAACCAAAAGAGGCCTTTGTTATCTTGAAAGAAAACCTTGCTTGTAAGACTTCTTTAGTCGGAGAAAGCGTTAGAGCTTCCTGAACCTACACATTGCACCCTTTGTGTTAGACGAAATAAAAAAAGCTAGGCATTGGTAATCATGAATATACCTTGTAATTAAGTTATTTGTTTTGTTGATGTATGGATTGAAGTATAACCAAAACTGCTCAGTTGTACTCAAGATAGCATCTGAATTTGAGTGTCGGAAAGCCTTAAAAGTATTAATAAACAACTTAAAACGCAATAGCAGGAACCAAAAAGCATGTTACCCCTGAAATTCCTATCAACTGACACTGGTTTTTTCTCCGCATTACACATGCCAAAAGATACTAAGCATAAAATTAACCCATTTATTTGTCTACTAGATGACCAGATTAAATCGTAAGCGTAAGCATTACCTGGTTCTTATTTCAGTGAAAAGGAAGTCCGTTAAATAATGATTGCCAATGCACGTCACCATGTATGATTCAGAAACCACCCCAAGAATAATTTAGGGAGTGGATACATCTGTTTCCAGAGCCTGCAACTCATAATGAAATGCCAGACAAGTTTATTGTATATAAGTGAAATGCTAGACAACTCATAAAAAATGTTCACTAAACTTTCAAGAATTGTTGATAGCATTAAAAAAATCATGCATTTCAACAATATGTATGTGAAAATTTAGAAAATGTTTCATGACATTTAAAAAAAATGTATATACAATGTAAAAAAGAAATTTTCACGTAGTTTTAAGTTCCGTGCCATTAAAAATGTCCTCAATATTTATTTGGAATAAGTTTAAAATGTATTAAAAAATGTTCAAAATATATATCTGAAAATTGTACATCATGTCTTTGAAGAAAATGTTCAATGTGTACGAAAAAAGTTACGTGTGTATAGAAAATGTATAACATGTGTTAGAAAAGTCAACATGTATTTGAAAAAACATGAAAAAAGGAAGAACAAAAACCCGAATAATGAAATAAAGAAAACCGAAGAAAAAACAAAAATCAATCAGAAAACAATGAGAATCGATTAGAAAAAAACACAGATAAAAAAACTTACACCAAAGCCGCAACAGGTGCAGATCCTATCGTGGGAACGGGTCTGACAGTAAGAATAGGGGGTACGTAAAAGGAGGCAAGGCCCTAGCTACAGCGAGGTTGTACACGCAGGTTTACGAGTTCAGGCTCCTCTCGGAGGAGGTAACAACCCTATGTATCGGTGCCTCGGAGGCTTGTCAACTGGATTATGCGTGAAAGTTATAAGGGGTGTGAACCCTTGTGCCAGAGGAGGGGTGGCTTATATAGAGTGCGCCAGGCCCTTCCAGCCCTCGGTTACACAGGGTTCAGTGTGAGTTAAGACAGGGACGTTACTGGTAACGCCATCTATTAATGGTCTTTATGACTACGGAGTGAACGCTTGACCATTGCCATCCCGAGGTGGCTTTAGATCTTATGTACTCCGAGTGATTCTTTGTATGGTTGAGTGGAATTGAGGTATCCGAGTGGGATCTCTTGTCGACTGGATTGCACTTCAAGGTGATTTTAGTTGGTGTCTTCAGTTGGACTTTGAATGTCTTTGACTCTAGGGCAGTGTCCTTGGGTAGGTTGTTGATAACCCATAAGTATAGGGGATCACAACAATTTTTGATAAGTAAGAGTGCCGAACCCAACGAGGAGCTAAAGGTAGAACAAATGTTTCCTCAAGTTCTATCGACCATCGATACAACTCTACGCACGCTTGACGTTCGCTTTACCTAGAACAAGTATGAAACTAGAAGTACTTTGTAGGTGTTGTTGGATAGGTTTGGAAGAATATAAAGAGCACGTAAATAAAAACTAGGGGATGTTTTAGGTAAAGAAGCAATAAAGTTAGTATAGTGAATGTGGAAAAGTGGTGGTAGGAGTTGCGAAATTGTCCCTAAGCAATTGACTACTTTACTAGACCGATAACAAGTTTTATGTGGGAGAGGCCACTGTTAGCATGTCATCCCTGACTTGGAATTCTATGCACTTATGATTGGAACTATTAGCAAGCGTCCGCAACTAGTAACGTTCATTAAGGTAATACCCAACCATAGCATTAAGATATATTGGTCCCCCTTCAATCCCGTATGCATCAATTTCTATGCTAGGTTGAAGCTTCTGTCACTCTTGCCCTCCAATACATAGTCTTATCAACATACAACTAACCCTATGGTGTGATCCACGCGCGCACTCATATGATGGGCACCAAAGGACAACAACATAACCACAAGCAAATTAAATCAATCATAACAATTCATCAACCACCGACAGGACAATGAAAATCTACTCGGACATCATAGGATGGCAATAATATGAAGCATAAAGCACCATGTTCAAGTAGAGGGTATAGCGGGTTGCGGGAGAGTGTACCACTGTAGATAGAGGGGGGAAGGTGATGGAGATGTTGGTGAAGATGGCGGAGGTGTTGGTGTAGATTGCGGTGATGATGATGGCCCCGACAGCGTTCCGGCGCCACCGGAAGAGAGGGGGAGAGAGCCCCCCTCATTCTTCTTCTTCCTTGACCTTCTCCCTAGATGGGAGAAGGGTTTCCTGAAAGCACAAGTGCTCCCTCGGTGGTTTTGGTAATTAATGTCAACATATCTCTTGTTGGACTAACACTTTTACCTAGTATGTTTCAGATAAATTCAACAATGGAGTGGCATGGACTAGAGGATGTGGAACCCCTTCAAGATGCTAAGGACAAAGAATTGGCTCAAGCTTCAAGATCAAGACTCTACATTTTCTATTTTAGTGATCCAATATCACATTGAGTCTATAGGAAAAGCCAATACTATCAAGAGGGGATGAGGTGTTTCTTAATGGCTTGCTTGCTCAAAGTGCTTAGTGATATGCTCCAAAACCCTCAACTACCTTCCCACATCCACATATGACCTAAACCAAAAGTCAAACTCGGCCCCACCGATTCTTTCTATCCGGAGCCACCGAGTTCAGTTAACATAGCCACTGCCAGAAACCCTAATCAGTTCGGTCTCACCGATAGGAATCTCGGTCTCACCGAGATGGGATTGTAATCTCTCTGTTTCCCTTCGTAACATTTCAGTCTTACCGAGATGAGCGATCGGTCCCACCAAGATTGCAACGTAAACTCTCTGTTTCCCTTTTGTAACATTTCGGTCTCACCGAGATGAGCGAATCGGTCCCACCGAGTTTACCTGACCAACTCTCTGGTTAGCTTATTACCAAAATTGGTCCCACCGAGTTTGTGTAATTGGTCACACCGAGATTACGTTATGCCCTAACCCTAACCATATCGGTCCTACCGAGTTGCATCTCAATCCCACCGAAAATCCTAACGGTCACTAGGTTTGTTGAATCGGTCCGACCGAGTTTAACCATTCGGTCCCACCGAGTTTGGAAAATTGTGTGTAACGGTTAGATTCTGTGTGGAGGCTATATATACCCCTCCACCCACTCTTCATTTGTGGAGAGAGCCATCAGAACATACCTACACTTCCAATACACATTTTCTGAGAGAGAACCACCTACACTTGTGTTGAGGTTAAGATATTCCATTCCAACCATATGAATCTTGATCTCTAGCCTTCCCCAAGTTGCTTTCCACTCAAATCTTCTTTCCACCAAATCCAAATCCTGTGAGAGAGAGTTGAGTGTTGGGGAGACTATCATTTGAAGCACAAGAGCAAGGAGTTCATCATCAACACACCATTTGTTACTTCTTGGAGAGTGGTGTCTCCTAGATTGGCTAGGTGTCACTTGGGAGCCTCCAACAAGATTGTGGAGTTGAACCAAGGAGTTTGTAAGGGCAAGGAGATCGCCTACTTCGTGAAGATCTACCGCTAGTGAGGCAAGTCCTTCGTGGGCGACGACCATGATGGAATAGACAAGGTTGCTTCTTCTTGGACCCTTCGTGGGTGGAGCCCTCCATGGACTCACGCAACCGTTACCCTCCGTGGGTTGAAGTCTCCATCAACGTGGATGTACGATAGCACCACCTATCGGAACCACGACAAAAACCTCCGTGTCTCCAATTGCGTTTGAATACTCCAAACCCTTATCTTTACATTCTTGCAAGTTGCATGCTTTACTTCTCGCTGCTCATATACTCATTGCATGCTTGCTTGATATGTATTGTGTTTGTTAAACTTGTTCTTAAACTCCACTTGAACTTAAGAATATTAAAAATTGCAACTTTTGGCAATTAGTGTCTAATCACCCCCCTCTAGACACCTCTTCTCTATCCTTTCATTTCCCCTCTGGTCCATGGCCTCCATGGCATGGGAGGGCGAGAGCCCCTCCGAGATTGGATCTGTCTCTCTGTCTCTCTCCGTTTCAACGTTCTGGAATTCTACCCTTTCACCGTTTCTTATATATCCGGACATCCGTAACTCTGATTGGATTGAAACATTCGCCCTGATTTTTTTCCAAAAATTAGCTTTCTTGTGGCCAAAGAAGAGCAGCAACCGCCTTACGGGGGCCCACGAGGGTCAGGGGCGCGCCTAGGGGGCAGGCGCGCCCCCCTGCCTCATGGTTCCCTCGGGCACCGTCTCGCGTTGATTCTTTTCCCATATTTCACAAATATTCCAAAAATATTCCCTGTCCGTTTTTATCCCGTTTGGACTCCGTTTGATATGGATTTTCTGCGAAACAAAAAATATGCAACAAACAGGAACTGGCACTGGGCACTGGATCAATATGTTAGTCCCCAAAAATAGTATAAAAAGTTGCCAAAAGTATATAAAAGTTGTAGAATATTGGCATGGAACAATAAAAAATTCTAGATGCGACGGAGACGTATCAGGTGTCTAGGTTAGGCCTAAGACCCTAACCTAGGTACATGTCATTCTCATTAGCCCCCGAATGGATTGAGATCCAAGTGAAGAAGGGTTGAAGTTGATTCCGACTCGATTCAATGCTTCGGAGGCATTTCATCAAGGTCTTGAAAGCATACTGGTACTTTAACTCTACATTAGTCACCTTGATCGATTCTGGATTCTGAGATTGTCGAGTGAATCATGTTGTAAATCTTAGAATGAATTGTAATGTGATATCTTCGATGTGATCGATTTCTCTGCGGTTTCCGGATCTCATGGGATTCAATTTTGGAGAAGCGCACGGGACGGGGTGTGGCGCAGTAAACGAAACGAGGAGACATGGATGCCTCGATCTTTATGCCGCCTTTTTCTCCACATATCGAGCGAGCGCCTATTACAGGATGTGATAGGATCACTCGGGCCCACTGGCCAGCCACTCGGAAGCGAGCCCATAAAAAGCACCGACGCTGATGTGATGCACTGTGTGCCTCATTCGATCCCCTTTCTCTCCACTTCTACACCTCATCTCCTCCTGCTCGTCGCGCCCTCGCCCATTCCTCTCGAGCTCCGTCGCCATGGGGAAGGATAAGACTGTGGCTATGGAGCGCGCAAAGAAGGCAGTGGCGAAGGGCAAGAAGATGGCTCGGGGGTCATCGTTGCGGTCCGGTCTGCCGCATGGCTAGATCCAGGGGGCCAGATTCGCTCCATCATTGTGAAGGGATTTGGAGAATCTTGCCAATGATGGTCTGATTGCTCACGACTCTTGGAGGCTGCTGGAGGGGGAATTCGAGCCCCAGCTGCGCAAGGATGAGCACGTCCTCCTCACTACCCACGTCGAGCGAGGTTTTTCCCTTCCCCCGCATCCATTCTTTCGGGGTTTTCTGAACTTTTTCGGTGCTCAGATCCATCATTTCCCTCCCAACACAATCTCGTATATTGTCATTTTCATCTCAATGTGTGAAAACTTCCTGGGGTAACAACCGCATTGGGGTCTGTTCTAACGTATCTTCACCTGCCATTCCAAGTCGGTGAAGAAGGTTAATTCGAGTGACGAAAATACGCACGTGATCCAGATGTGCGGGGGTTAGGAATCCAAACTAGGGGTAGAAGTACTTTTCCTTCCATGACTTTTCCCGAGTCAGTTAGCGGATGGTAGTCGACCTAGTTTTACTACAAGGACGTCCCGACTTCTGGTCAGTCAACTGGCCTCCCCCCTTTCACTATGGAGAGACTCCGTCAGCCCTCTTCACTAATTGTATCCACAGAAGAGAAAGGTGAGGTGTCCCTTTTAGTCGGCATGGTCGTTAACTTAGTCCGGTAGGGCGTGACTAGCATGGATCTGTTGGAGGTGCTCCTCAGTCGATGTATCCAGCCTCTTCAAGCTCGTGACCATCCAATGTGGATGTACTCGGGTACTGAAGACACACCCTGAATCCACCCAGAGGAGGTATCCGAGGAAACGGTGGCTCAATGGCTGCGGAGCATCACTGGGAATAAGGATAACCCTCGTGGAGCTAGGAGGATTTTGCCATTCGACGCCGACAACGCTCCAGAAAAGGTCAGGCATGCTTTACCAAGTGTTCTTTTTCAATACGCGATCGTTCTTGAACCCGACTGATATTTATAACTTGTGCCTTGCAGATTTTTACCAAGATGTACTCAATGCCAAATGGGGAGCAGCACCAGGAGGGAGTGGAGAGTGATGGCAAAAGCGCTGACTGGCAATATGAAGATGACAGCGAGGAGGCCAGTGAGGACTCTGGTAGCAGCAAGGAAGCCGACTCGCTGCTCCACTCTGAACGACGCTCCAAGCAGTCTTAGGATCCCGCGGGAGGGCACAGCAAGGCAACTTCGTCGAGTGCAGAAAGCCCGAAGCGCACTCGAACCTCGACTCCACAGCCAACAGAGAAGGCTGCGAAACAACCAAAATTGTTCCACTAAAGCCCCGGAAGGCTCTGCCCAGGATCAAGGTGATCGTGCCTGCTGCTTTAGCGTAAGTGTTTCTTTTCTTTGTCTTTTGTTTCCACCGCGTACTTCTTCTCAAGCTTGACCGAGTGAAATTTGGAACTTTTAGTGCTGCTACTTTTGCAACATCCATGGACGTCGACGAGGACCGGGGTGACGCGGAGACCGCAGACGCGGCCACTTCTCGAGCAGGTTTGATTCCACAACTATGCTTTTGCTCTTCTGACTATTTTGGTGAGCGACTGAAATCTTTTTGTCGAGTGTTTTGTAGTGCCGACAAATGTTATCCAGCTTCTGGATGATGATGATGATGAAGTGCCTTCAAGGAATATAGGGAGAAGGGGTAGGAGTTTGAGCTAGAGGGTGCCCGCCAGTAAAGCACCTCACCCAGCATCTGAACCTGAAGTTCAGCAACTTGGTGATCCAGTACGGACTGTTGTCTCGTTTGCTGTTCCTTTGTTGACTGACCAGCCTTCGACGTCGACCGCTCAGGCTCTCGGCCTGATCGTACAACCTCAAGCTCCAACTCCACCACCCACGTCATCGGTTCCCTCATCTATTCCGTTTGCTCTGCACCACATCCCGGAGGACCAAGTGGGAGCTGCCAAAGAAGCTATGATCCAAGCAGGTGTGATGATGGACCGATTGGAGGTTGTGTATGACACCAGCAAGGCTGCCTACGACGCTAATGTCCGAGTAAGTGGGATTGTAAGTTGATCTCCGACTGGTTTTCCAACTCGATTCTTGTTCTGTTAGGATATGCTACCTGAAAACCGCTGCTTTATTATTCGTAAGATGTTAGTCTGCACCTTGCATCTGTACACCCACTGGGTGTTTCTTGTAGCTGTGTAGCTCTTGCAATTACATCTGTGTAGCTCCTTTCACTCGAATTAGACAGGTCGTGTCGAGTGAGTTCTTGGTCCAGTGGGGGCACGCTGAGTGCACCCACTGGGTGTAGTCCCCGAGACCGCTGTTGACTGCGGGCAGTCGATGGTGGTCTTAGAATAAATGTTTTTATTCCTTCCACTCGAGCTGGGTAGACCATGAAATACTTCGTGAGATCCATGAAGGGGATTGTGGTCATCACGTCGGGTCAAAGTCTCTTGTGGCCAAAGCCTTTCGTCATGGTTTTTACTAGTTAACAGCTCACGCTGATGCAGAGGATCTGGTCAGTAGGTGGGATAGATGTCTAAAATTTGCACGACGAGCGCATGTGCCGGCTCAAGAGTTGCTGATGATTCCAATCACTTGGCCGTTTGCAGTTTGGGGGCTTGACATGGTTGGACCTTTCAAAAGGTGATTTTTCACAAAATGGGTTGAGGCAGAGCCAGTGAGTAAGTGTGATGCAGCCACAACAGTTCAGTTCATGAAAAAGGTGATTTTTTGCTTTGGTTTTCCACACAGCATTATCACTGACAATGGCACTAATTTGTCCCAAGGTGCTATGGAGGAGTTTTGTCAACGTGAGAATATTCGGCTTGATGTTTCTTTCGTAGCTCACCCTCAATCTAATGGTCAGGATGAGAGAGCAAATCAGGAAATCTTAAAAGGTCTCAAGCCCCGGCTTATGGTTCCCTTAGAACAGACGCCGGCTTGTTGGGTAGAGGAATTACCCTTGGTGCTATGGAGTATCAACACCACTCCTAACAGGTCTACAGGTTATACACCTTTATTCATGGTTTATGGAGCGGAAGCGGTGCTGCCTAGTGACATCCGTCATGACTCGCCTCGCGTGGCGGCTTATGTTGAAGCTGATAATGAACAAGCCCGACAAGATGCACTTGACTATTTAGATGATGAGAGAGACTTGGCGGCGGCTCGATCCGCAATTTATCAGCAGGACTTGCGCCGTTATCACAACCACCGGGTTAAGTCCAGGACCTTTCAAGAAGGTGACCTGGTGCTCCGGCTCATCCAGGATTTGTCGGATGCACACAAACTGTCCCCGCCTTGGGAAGGACCCTTTGTGGTCAGCAAGAATTTAAACAACGGGTCATATTACCTCATTGACGTTTGAGAGCACAAAGACTCACGTAAGTCGGAGGAGGAGACCCGCCGGCCGTGGAACATTGCTCAGCTTCGACCATTCTACACTTGAGCTACCGGCTCTCGTCATGTACATCCTTTGACGTTGTATATATCATGATAAGTAATAAAGCAGGACCTCTGTCTTTTTCTTCTTCAAAGATCATATATCTTTACTATTTTCGTTATTTAAATGACTATTAAGGAGTTGATCATATCTGAATCTAGCTTAACCTTTCTGGTCCGGCTTATGTCGTATTCGAATCTAGCTATAAACCTCATGATCATTTGGGGGCTTCCTGTTCAAACATAGGTCGTATTCGAACCAAAGAGAACATAGCTGTCGTAACCCTCTTGATCGGCTCAAAGCCAAACTCACTAGGGGGCTTCTTGATTGTATCCGAATCATAATTTAACCCCTTTTGGGTCCGACTTGGATCGTATTCGAATTAGGGTCGTTAAAAACCTCTCAAGGTCATTTGGGGGCTTCCTGTTCAAACATAGGTCGTATTCGAACCAAAGAGAACATAGCTATCGGTACCCTCTTGATCGGCGCAATGCCAAAGCCACCGGGGGCTATATGATCGTATTCGAATCTTAGCTTAACCCCTTTGGTCCGGTTTACTGATCGTATTCGAATCAGAAACCCCCACATTTATGTTGTTTGAGATCTGCTATTTTGTCTTACTAGTTTTTATTGTCTCAAATCTAAACTATCCGTATGGTTTTTATTTAACCTGGCTTGACTATTTGACAATAAGCAGCCAAAGCATGATAGTCATCAGGTATATGGAAGCATTGATTTCTCAAAAGGATTGTATCATGAAAACCGGCAGTCCAAAAACACAGGTATGACAGTGTTGTTCACGAACAGGTTTGTTAGCCTTGTTTATCTTTTCCAATATGACAATTTCATAAAGTCATATACTAGGTGTTTTTGACCCGTACGATGTTAAACCGCCAGGCCAGCTCTTTCAATTTTTTGCAGGAGCAAAGTTAAAACATTGCAGATGTAATCAAAGATGTACTGGTAAAGAGTAGTATGCAACATTTTGTGTGCGACGACATAAGCAATACATACAGTTTCAAGCTAAATCTATTACAAGGCTTTGAGAGCCCAAAAGATGGTTATGACTCTCCCCTCACCGGTTCACCTCCTTCTACTGATTGGAAGCTGGGATTGGACCAGTCAAAGCCGTTCAGAGCAATGAACTCCGCTTCATCATCAATCAGGCTGGCCGGATCAAGTTCTGGAGCAAAAGTGTGTTGACGAACCGGAGGGATAAGATCTGTCACCTTATAAGAGGGAGTCGCCATCTTCTTATTCTCCATATCAAAACCCGGCTGCTATTTATCGATGTTGGTCTCATCTCCAAGAATGGTAGCTTGAGGTCGAACTCCCCTCACACAGGCAATGAAGTCATCTTGCTCATATAGAGTTCCGTCTTCCTTCACGGTAGGGTACCCCTTAGTTACATCCGCCGGGTCTAGATCTGGCACCCAGGCCTTGGAGCGGCTCAGGGCAGTCATGGCTCTGGCTCTGGCACAGGATCGTTTGACCTCTTAAAACCTGGTGGGTAAGATTGATAACTTCTTCAAGACATCGCTCAACCGATTGGGTCCTTGGTTGGTAGTGGAGATGGTGGCAAGTGGTC
This sequence comes from Triticum dicoccoides, assembly GCF_002162155.2. Taxonomy (NCBI): domain Eukaryota; kingdom Viridiplantae; phylum Streptophyta; class Magnoliopsida; order Poales; family Poaceae; genus Triticum; species Triticum dicoccoides. Next base: position 500,472,591 of record NC_041390.1, on the reverse strand, counting down.
GTTGAGCGCCAGTATACAATTGCTCCACCAAGGTATAAACCGCCTTCAATTTGGTCACACTGTCTTGGCTCAAATTTTTGCGTCGTGGACCTGCGAGTGTTTTTAAACAAAGGCTCAGTAGGCGGCTTATATTCTGGGTCAAAAGAAGGTATAAGTGATTAATACAGATGACTTACCAAAGATGGCGGAGACCATTTGAGATACCCGGTTCTTTAAGCCGGTGAGCTCCGTGGTAACTCCTCAAGAGCCGCTTCAGCTGTTTCAACACGTTGTATCAGCAACGTCTTTTCTTTGGCCTAGGATTTTTTCTTTGCAGTCAAGCTGGTCTTCAATTTTTTTGTCTAGAAAGACTCAATTGGAGTTTAGAGTCAGCAGTCTTGATTTCTGCCTCTTGATCCGTCAGCTGGGCCTTTGCATCAGTTAATTGGGAGCTCAATTCAGATAGGGCGTTCTACAAAACATACACATGTGTGTCAAGGCTTAAACTAAAAGTTATAAGGGTTCAAGTCTCAAGTACGATGCACCGCAATACCACTTGACACTTGGGGGCTAATGTCTGCCAAAGCAAATTTTTATGACTCTTATATGTTTCAAGTCCCAAGTGCTTTACAAAGTAACAACACTTGGCACTTGGTGGCTAATGCATGATATTAAAAAAGTTTCTCAAGATTAAGCCAGATTGCAATACTTATTGGGACTAGTAAAAGACAGTTATGAAGTTAAGTACCGGTTCATTTATGATAAATTGAGCCGGCCCTTGGGGACTACAGGTGAAGTTTATACTACTTTGTTGGACTTTAGAAAAGCTTAGAGAGAAAGTATCAACCTATATCATAAAGTCTACAGATCATTCAGGTTCATCATCTGAAGACTTGGGGGCTGGCAGAGTATAAGTGAACCGGAGAACATACCTCATATTTTAACTGCAATTGCTTGACCATCTCAATTTCCGACTCACGGCTGGAATGAACATGACTGAGATAGCCAGACAGTATGTCACTAGCATTCAGATGAGTGTAGTGAGAGATATCAAAACACACTTTCTGCTTCTCCAAGGCTTCTTGCTTAGCAGTGTGCCGGGCTAACACAGTGGGGGTCCCTGGTTCAACAAATCGGCTACAGTAATCAACACGTCAATATCAGAAGTTGTTGGCGGGTTAGCTGAACTAGATGGTTCAGTGATAGTCGGATTAAGGGTGATCTCATCGGCTGACAACTCAGGAGGATCTAATTGAGTATGAACAGCCGGGTCTTCAGGTGCTTCATTTTTAGAGGGAGGAGTTGGCATGGCCGGCTCAGGTGCAGGAACCTTCGGGTCTTCTGACGGCTTAATCACCTTGGCCTTCTTGGATTTGGCTTGGCCGCTAAGAAAAGTTTTATGAGACAGTTAGTGTAAGAATGCAGTTTTTAAAGATACAGAGGAAAGTTGATTTTTCCTTACCCAAGAGTAGTTTTGAAAGCCGGAAACTGAGTCTGATATGAGTCGCCAGAAGAGCGAGAAACCTCTTGTAAAAGGTAAAATAAAGTCAGTGAGGCAAGGGAATAGATTCATTAATGAAAGCAAAAGATGAAGATGAAAGAAACCTCATTCGGGCGTTTTCGAGGAATTTGTTGTAAAACGGAAGGCGGGTCGTTGTCGTCATTATTCCGGGCCTGATGGCGGCTCTCATGTTGCTGCTTTTTCAAAAGAAAATGAGGGTCCAAATAAGCCAAAGGGTGCGAAAACCTTACTTTCCGGGTTACCAATCGAAGTTTCTGTCTTGGCAAATGGGCTGAGTCGGAGGAAATAGTTACCTCTTCTTCTACGGCCTGGCTGGCCCCCGTGTCGTCCTGGCAATAGTCAGTGTCAATAAGGTTATTAAAAAACTAACCAAGGGAGTCAAGGGCTACCTCCGACTCAGTATCATCATCAAGCTTTAACAGGTCCGAAGCAGTGCTCCTTTTCTTCTTGGACCTCCGGGTCGTCTTCCAAGCGGCTATGGCGGTGACTCTAGCCTTCTTGGCAGCTTCATGGTCATACTTGGCCTTCCAGAAGCTGGATTTGTCCTGTAAACAAATAAACAGGATAAAAGGTCATGCAAGTATTCAAAACTACTGAGGAAAACACAAAAAGAGAAAGAGGCCAGGGTTTTTTCACCTCTGGTGCCGGCTTAAGTTTGCAGAAGGGGTTTAACCCAACCTTACTGCAGTCCTCATATTTTCCGTTCACAAGGATGGTTGACATTGCAACAATGTCTTGTTTAGTTAGTTGTACCGAGCTGTGACGCAGAGAGTCATTTGGGCCTCCGCCATACTCATACATCAATTTGGATCGGCAGCTTAGAGGGATGACCCGCCACGAGATCCAGCAACGGATCAAGTCAACTCCGGTTAAGCCATTCCCCAATAAGGCATTAATCCTTTTAATAGATGGAATAAGCTTGTTCTGTTGAACAGCAGTAAGTTTATTAGGGAGCACAAACTTGGAATCCAGACGCTCCGCGCGATAACCCGGCAGTGGTTTTTCATTGGCTGGAGACGTATCTTGGCAATAGAACCAGGTCTGATTCTAATCTTTGGGATGACTCAGTAAGACTATTAAGGGAAAGACGGTGCCCTGTCGGTGTTGAATGGAGATTCCACCGAGTTCCAAGCTAGGGCCATTGGTACACTCATTCTGGCAGTTCAGATAAAAGTACTCTTTGAAGAGTTCCATAGTCGGCTCTTCTTGAAGATACACCTCACAGGAACTTGAAAATTGCAGATGTTGGATATGGAATTGGGTCCAAGGTCTTGAGGGTGAAGTTTGAAAAAATGAAGAACGTCTCTGAAGAACTTTGAGCCGGGTGGTGAAAAACCCCGATTCATGTGATCAGTGAAGACAATAACTTCACCGTCTTTGGGATTAGGCCGTTCCTCGTCCGGGTCAGGAGCACGATAAGACATAACATTTTTCTCTGGCAAAAATCCAATGGTGATAAACTCTTTCAAGTTATCATCAGTTACTGTGGAGGGGACCCAGTTGCAGACTGTCGGTGCTTTTGACGGCATGATGAAAAAGGGGAAGCTGAAAAGAAAGTAATTTGCCGGTTCAATTTATTTGATGAAGTTACAGGTTCATGATCATGATACAGATGAATCATGGCGGCTTAAATAAGGGCTAATGACATATAAAGGAAAGCCGGAGTCATAAGCCGCCATGACTAAAGATATTCAAAGTATGCAAGAAACAGAAAATGGCTAAGTGTTGGCACAAACAAGTTTACCAAGCTGGATCAAACGGCCGTTCCGAAAAGAAAATATTCTAGACCTAAAAATCTAGTACAGATGAGTTCGTGAGTTATAATGAGGCATCTGTACAGAAAAAAGGGATTTATCGGTATAAAAAATGGACGCAAAACAAATACCGCACGAGTTATGTGTTCCTTTCTGGATCAGAAGAGGTTTCGGAGGAAGAACTACAAGAAGATCCATGATGAATAGTTAAGAACACCGATGAACTCGCAACCCTAATACAGATCTAAGTGCGTGAAAAAGAAGGAACTTACGAAATGCAGATCTACTGTGAAGAGTCGCTGCGGTTCTCTGGACGAGCTCAGGGTGATGCAACAGCCAATGTTGAGGGCAACGGTGAGTGCTATTGCAGCGGCGGAGCTCGAGAAGCAGAGGGGTAGCAAGAAGATGGAAGGAAGAAGAAGAAAGAAGAAGGGTCGGCCAAGCCTATTTATAAGGGGATAAGTGAACAGGCAAGCGCGAAAATTGAGGAAGACCAAAATAATGATTATCCAGCTAAACGGACGCCTCGATTCTCGGAAGACATTAAAAGATAAAAGATCCGTTGAAGATGATGTCATAGCAGGCTTTCATGTTTTCAGAAGATGATGTCATGGCGGGTTACATAGTTTTTTCAGACAGAGGAAGATGGATTTCGTCTAAGTGTTGAAGATTGACAAAGAACAAAGTTCAAGTCAACCTGGGGCCTAATGTTGGGGATATAGTTAACATGTATGACCCGCCCAGGAGGGGCCGGGTAAACCCCAATGGCGGGTTACAAAAGAAGCCCAGTAATATTCAGGGTGATAGTTTATTAAGACTTGTAGAAGGCCTAAGCCCAGAGGCGGCTTAAGGCCCAATATTGTAAATCGCCGTATGCAAAGAAAGACTTGTAAAGAAAGGCATATAAAAGAAGTCACCGAGCCGGACACGTTTTATGAGCCGGTCGGGACTCTGTAGGTTGCCAGGCGTCAACCCGTATATATAAGGGGACGACCCGGCGGCGGCTCAGGACAAAAAACAAGAGATTGAAAGCCAAGCTAGCGGATTCTCTCCTTGGTCATCGAAACCTAGCAATACAACATCAACTGGACTAGGCCTTACCTTCATTATAAGGGGCCGTATAAAACCTCTCGTGTCCTTTTGTCCTGATTAACCCCTTTAAGCTTCCTAGTTGCGATGGCCCTATGACTAAGTCCTTTTGCTAGGACATCTACCGTGACAATTCCACGACACCATGCCAAGTGGAAAATCAAGCTAGTGGGGGCAAGTGCACCCACTGGGTGTAGTCCCCGAGACTGCTGTTGAATGTTTTATTCGCCAGCAGTCTTAGAACACTTTTTGCTATAGCGATTTGATCTTGTACTCTTTCACTCGGAAGTAACTGATCTTTGATCTGTCGACTGACTTGTCTTGTTGATTGCAGAAATCTTGTGAACTTGGGACCAAGTATGCTGATTTGGAGAAGGAGAAGATCCAACTCAAGCTCGACCTGGATCTTGCCAAGAAGAACCCGAAGAAAGCCTAGGATGAAGTAGGTGTCATGGGAGGTAACAACTTGTTGACTATTCGCCTTGTCATTTTTCCTTTCCATCCTTTGAACCGAGTGGTTTCACTCGAGCAGATGTGCATAGTGAAAACCGCCAACTCCAAGCTTGTTTGAGGAATGTTATTTCTTCAGACAAAATGAAGCAGGCTTTGGAGCAGAAGGACCTTGATTTGGCGGTGGCTCAGAAGACGACGCGTGAGAAGACCAAACTTGCTGACAAGAAGTTGGCTTCAGTCGGCAAATTGGAAGAGGAGATTGCCGAGCTAAAAACTGTTGTTGACAAAGTGAACAAGGAGACTGTGCAGTTGAAGGAGGAGAAGGTGGACTTGGATGACAAAGTGGATGTTCTCACTCAGAAGAGATATGAACTAGAAGCTTATTTAGGAGGTCTTGCCAAGAAGATGTTCGTCATGCTCGAAGGTACTTTTCCTCATTCACCTGAATTCAGAAAACTTCTTAACCATGTTGTCGCCAACTCACTCTTTTTCACTTCATGCATAATTCTGTCAAAATTTCAAAGAGGAAACTGGGTGGATCGATACAGTACTGGACCCCATCAAATCCCCTGTCAAGGATGAAGCTGCAATCAATGTGCTGCGACTGGAATCCCGCCTTGCTAGTGTCTTGGACTATCTCGCCCGACTGAAAGTGGCATTGTCGTGGATCGACAAGGAGCTGTGGCCAGAGGAAGTGTTTCAGAATGATCTCGAGTCAGTGATGACTCGACTCGATGACATCCCTGACTGAGTGCAAGCATGGAAGAAGTCGCCTGCCCGCTGCAGTGCCGATGTGGCTCTATCTCTTGTTCGTGTTCACTGCAAGGACGCCAAGGAGGAAAAGTTGAAGGCTCTTCAGTTGGCAAACACCAAGAAGCTTCAATTTCAGTCTTTCATGGAGACCTTCATCGATGCAGCTACTCGCATTGCAGACGATATTGACTTGGACACCTTTGTCGAGCCAGCAAGTCCTCCTCCCGCCGAGTGAAAAACTTGATAACCCGATTTTATTTACCTCGGAATGCCGAGTGATATTGTAATCGTTAAAAATCCTTCGGGCCTGGTGCTCGAGTACTTCTGCTTGCGGTTTTGAACCTTACTGGATTTATCCGTACTTGGTTGTTTCATTCGAATGTAGTTGCTTTGTTTCCAATGCTCTTGGATTTTTTGACTTAGGCGAATCTGGGACCGCGGCTAAGCCTCCGAGTAAGAGGTTTTCACTTCACTCAGAGTAGACATTATACTTGTGGCGCAGCCCAAAAGTGCACCTGGACGTTGTACTTGTGACGTAGCTCAGGGTGCGTCTAGACGTTTGTACTTGTGGTGTAGTTCAGAGTGCATCTAGAAGTTGTACTTGGGGCGCAGCTCAGGGTGCACCTTGTTCCTTCCGAGTAAGAGGGTTGCTCTTCACTCAGAGTGTTTTATAACTTAGGCAAGTACATGATTGTAGCTAAGTCCCCGAGAGAGAGGGTTGCTCTTCACTCGGAGTGTTTTATAACTTAGGCGAGTACAGGATTGCAGCTAAGTCTCCGAGGGAGAGGGTTACTCTTCACTCGGAGTGTTTTATAACTTAGGCGAGTACGGGATCGCAACTAAGTCCCCGAGTGAGTGGGTTGCTCTTCACTCGGAGAGTTTTATAACTTAGGCGGGTATGGGATCGCAGCTAAGTCCCCGAGTGAGAGGCTTGCTCTTCACTCGGACTGTTTTATAATTTAGGTGAGTACATGATCACAGCTAAGTCTCCGAGTGAGAGGGTTGCTCTTCACTCAGAGTGTTTCATAACTTAGGCGAGTACGGGATCGCAGCTAAGTCTCTGAGTGAGAGGGTTGCTCTTCACTCAGAGTGTTTTATAACTTAGGAGAGTACATGATCGTAGCTAAGTCCCTGAGTGAGAGGGTTGCTCTTCACTCGAAGTGTGTTTTATAACTTAGGCGAGTATGGGGTCGCAGCTAAGCCCCCGAGTGAGAGGGTTGCTCTTCACTCGGAGTCTTTTTTGAAACTTGGGCGAATTAGGTCCGCAGCTAAGCCCTTGAGTGAGAGGTTTTCCCTTCACTCGGAGTGTTTTTGAAACTTAGGCAAGTATGGGGTCACAGCTAAGCCCCTGAGTGAGAGGGTTTCTCTTCACTCGGAGTGTTTTTTGAAACCTAGGTGAATCAAATTCGCAGCTAAGTCCCCGAGTGAGAGGGTTGCTCTTCACTCGGAGTGTTTTTTGAAACTTAGGCGAATCAGGTTCGCGGCTAATCCACCAACTGGGGGATTTGGACACACATGTTTATGTGAAAATAGTCATTAAGATACTGCGAAATCATGTCTTTGATACACAATCGAAAAAGTACTTTTATTACACCTCGACGATCCGAGTGTTTCAGGTATAAAAATAGCGGAGCACGTCCGCGTTCCAAGAGCGCGACTCGTCTTATTTCTTGGCCACATTGTAAAGGTGGTAAGCTCCATTGTGGAGCACCTTGGTGATGATGAAGGGACCTTCCCATGCTGGAGCAAGCTTGTGGGGTCGTTTCTGGTGTACTCGGAGCACAAGATCGCCTTCCTAAAATGCTCGACCTCTGTTATTTCGAGCATGGAATCGACACAAGTCCTATTGATAGATGGTCGATCAGATCAAAGCCATCTCTCTCTCTTCCTCCAGAAGATCAACAGCGCCTTGACGCGCTTTTTCTGCTTCGGCTTCTGAGAAGAGTTCTACTCGGGGTGCATTGTGGAGCAAATCACTCGGAAGCATAGCTTCAACTCCATATACTATGAAAAAAGGAGTTCGATCAGTTGACCGATTATGAGTTGTCCTCAATCCCCATAGAATAGATGGCAACTCAGTCACCCAAGCTCCAGCTGCATGCTTGAGGTCGCGCATCAATCGGGGTTTCAGCCCTTGCGGGATCAAACCATTTGCCCTTTCTGCTTGTCCATTCAACTGTGGGTGGGCAACGGATGCGTAGTTGACCCGAGTGCCTTGGGAAGCGTAGAATGCTCTGAACTCGTCAGAATCAAAGTTTAAGTCATTGTCCATGATGAGGTTGTGCCGAACTCCATATCTGAATATCAACTCTCTGATGAAATTGATGGTTGTGCTTGAGTGGAGGTTCTTGATGGGTTTGGCTTCAATCCACTTAGTGAACTTGTCGACTGCCACGAGTAGATGGGTGAAGCCACTTCTGCGGTCCTCGGGGGTACAACCATGTCCAGTCCACAAACAGCAAATGGCCAGACGAGTGGAATAGTCTTCAAGGCAGATGCGGGCTTGTGGGACATGTTCGAGTAAAACTGGCAACCTTCACACTTCTTGACTATTTCCTTGGCCATTTCATTTGCTCGCGGTGAGTAGAATCTAGCTCGGTATGCTTTAGCCACGACGGTCTGAGAGGACGCGTGGTTACCACAGGTTCCCAAGTGGATCTCATTTAAGATCAGTCGACCTTCTTCTGGAGTGATACATCGCTGAGCTATTGCAGTAACACTCTCTCTGAAAAGCTGTCCACTTATCACCGTGAAGGCTTTGGATCTGCGGATGATCTGTCAGGCCTCATCCTCATCCTCTAGGAGCTCCCGCCTGAGCAGATATGCAATATATGGCACTGTCTAGTCAGGAGTGATTACTAGGACCTCCATGATTAGGTCGATTACTGCTGGCATCTCGACTTCAGTTGGATTGGTAGCACTTATTGGTTGTGGGGGCTCCTCTATAAAGGGATCTTCTTGTACTGACGGAGTGTGGAGATGCTCAAAGAACACATTACTAGGGATAGAATTACACTACAAAAAAATACACTTCCGTGATGATACGTGTTTGTCAGAGTAGGTCGCGTTTTCTATCATGCATGTACATCCATGACAAATTTATGACAGAATCAAGATAGTCATACATGTGCTGTCGTAGAAGTGTTCCATGACATTGCCAAAATTATCATCACGGAAGTGTCCACTTCCATGATGATAAATCGCGCGTCACAGAAGTGCTTTTGTCAAGGGTGACCGACACGTGGCATCCACCGTAACGGAATGCCGTTAAGCTATCGAGTCGGATTTTGGATCCGATAACCCGTTAACAGCCACAACCAATGCCGATTTTCCACGTGTAAAATTCTCAATGGCTGACGGATCCACGCGTCAGCTCCGCGTTGGCACAGGTGTCACTCATCCAACGGTCGAGATGGGCCTATGATATGTTGACACGTGGACCGGCCCAAAAGTGGCCCACAAAGTTTAAATGGGCCGGCCCAACCGAAGGCCCATAAGATTTAGCGGACCATAATGGGCCGGCCCAACTAAAGGCTCACAAAATTTAGCGGACCATAATGGGCCGGCCCAGCTAAAGGCCCACACGATTTTGCAGACCATAATGGGCCGACCCAGCTAAAGGCCCACAAGATTTTGCGGACCACAATGGGCCGGCCCAGCAAAAGGCCCACAAGATTTTGTAGACCATAATGGGCCGGCCCAGCTAAAGGCCCAACATTCTCTGTCAAATCGTCCCGTCAACGGCCTGTCCTAAACTTGTCATCAACGCGGCCCATGGTCACTTCTGGCCCGTTAACAGTCCGCTAAGTAATTGGGCCGAATTACGGCCCGGTGTATGTCCAGCCCGTTAAAGGTCCGGCTTCATTTGGGCCCATTTACAGGCCATCAAAACTTTCGGCCCATAAACGACCGTGAAGGATTCGGGTCATATTCGGCCATGTCTGACATTCGGCCTGTTAGAGGCCCACTATAGCTTTGGGCCACTTTCGGCCTGCTGTCATTTTCGACCTGTTAACGCCGGACGTAAACCATGGGCCATATGTGGCCCAACGTCATATCGGGCCCATTAACGACCCATATAAAAATGACGATAATCTAGCCTGACCGAAGTTCCGGCCTGTTAAAGGCCCGTGTATTAGGTCGGCGCATTTACAGCCCGTTCGAATTTTGGCCTGTCAAAGATCCGCATCATAAATGGGCCACCATTTCGGCCTGCTAAGTCTAGTGGGTTATTTGGCACAATCAGGGCCCAATCTCACTTTCGGTCTATTCAAGACCCATGTTTTTTATGGGCTCGAGATATTTACACCTGTAAACGGCCTATTTTTACCGAGGGCCCAAATTATGTTTAGGCCTGTTAAAGGCCCACTATGGGCACAGGCCTACCAGAAAAATATGAAAGCTTATGCTGATTTAGGCCCAGATATTTTTAGTGGGCTACATGCCAATTTCGGCCCATAATCGGTTTTAGCCCAATTGGAATGGGCCCGACGAATGTTGACATGTTGGGCTCCTACGAAGCTTTCGGCCGAATACATTACTAAGATAAACCTACACTATACAAAAATAGCGTCGTAATTACTGCAGTCTGAGGTAGCATCATAAATGTTGTATCACAACAAAATAAATTCCAACCATACAACAAAAGGCCTGTTGGCATAAAGTTTACTGTCCTTCCAGATAAAAGCACCATCAGATGTATAGAAGCATAGATCATTTGACCTGAGTGCTAATGTTTCAGGCTGTAGAATCTGATGGAGCAGCACGATCTCCACCTTTTTTCCGCCATTGCTCTTGAACAACGAAGCGAATGTATCATAGTCTGGTTTCGAAACCATTCATATCTTGACGACATTTCTCAACCACTATTCTTGTTTCCGAAACAACGTCCATTAGGGATTGGACTTGTGTCTGGAGCATAGATATATCACTCTGTCTAGCAGGAAGATTTTGTTCAGTAGGCGATTTGGATGAGGTTACCTTGAGAACAAATCCATAATTACGCAGGAAGGTGCTTTTTGCACCGTTAGTGGAGAGATACTGACGCACTGCAGCAAGAGGTGACATTGTGCCCGTAGTAGCCTCATCACCTTCAGGTGGTTGTGGCTGTTCAATCATTTATTCCATAGCTCCCTGAAAGTTTGAACTTGTAGATTAGTGTACCAGATAAGTTACTAATGAGACAAAAACAAACAAAGTAGGTTAAACGTTTATACATAACTTATTTTGGTGAAGTACTGTAATACATTAACATGTATTGTAGTGCCAACTACATAATAAAATCACTTTCGGAACATATGTCCATGTAGCATGCCTACTGTATTGTCTATTTCCTCACATTCGTTGACATCTAAGGATAAAGAGACATGGTTTAAAGTAGGATGAACATAGTATGACATCATTCATATCATGGGCAAACATATATAAAACAAACAAGCTATTTTATCATTGTGTGCGCACGTGAACATAACAACTAGATTACAGATCAAGACCAAAAGAATATCCTTCATATCTTTTAAACCATGTAAGGTGAAATGATACGTTAAGACAACTGTGAATAAAAGTGAATAGAGTAACTGACATTGGCTACAAACCAAGTAGTTAAATGAACACATCACAGTACCAATCAGTTCAAGGCAGGAGGAGTAAGGACTTACAACAGCGGCTTGAACTGGTGTGCTCATGCCCTTCATCTTGCTGGTGTGGCAATCCTTGAAGATTTTCACTGCATTCGGTTCAGGTTCTTTTTGGTCCGCACGGGCTTTCCTCTGTATTTGGAACAAGTCAATATAGATATGATAATATGGCACAAAAAAAGAAGGAAGTAGCAGCTATTTAGAAGAGCCTCGCAGTGTGCAATATAGCTACGAGATCCTGTTGTCTGTTGGAATTTCACTTTAGAACGGTTGGTTTTGTTCTTCAAATAGTTAGCCTAGAAGAAGATACACTTGTAAGGCACATACGTAAATACAACTTCAATATGTGGTCTGATCAAATACATATATCCTACCTGATACTTTGGATCAGACCAGTGTTTAACAAGGGCTGTCCAGTCTTCATCTATAATATATTCCACTGGAGATGTTTGGGCGATTTCATTGTTAGCCTTGCCTTCAAAGTGATATTTTCTAAGGTGGTACCGATACTGTCGCAGAGCATACTGAAAAACATGAGTGCATGCTTGTTTAGTTGCATCATCTTTCAGATCCAACTTGAACCTCATCTGTTGAAAAAAGAATGTGAGTCTTATTAGGAGGAAGCTAGAAAGTATGGGACAGAGCAAGACAATATTACTAATTGCGATGAATAACATTACTTACGGATAAATGGTCAAGGAAGGTGTTCAACTGGGTATTGTCTTTCTCATTCCTGTACTGGATCCACGTTGGGAGGATACGTGCATGACACCTAACGGCAATGGCTGCCTCTGATACTAACTTGGCTGACTCTGTAGCATCACGTGGCCTTTTTAAACCTGCCTCAAAATGAATCTCCATTCTTCCTCCTTTATATTTTGTTAATCTGTCAAGCATTATCCCTGATGTCTGTTTCCGCTTACGCCATGGTGCTAGTTCAACAACGAATATGGAAAGTGTTAGTGTACATCAAACTGTGAGAGTACATATAAAGGAGCATGCAACTGCAACTTGACTCGGTCAGGTATTGTCTTGGTGTTGATGCTCATGGGGTTCATCTGATCTTGCCAAGTCCTATTGTGTCAGCAGTGCTTCAGAAGTAGTGTTAGGTGTGAAGGCAGCTTGGGAACTGGCCAGTTCCGGAGCAAACGAACGAGTAACTGGTTGAGATGCTGGTATAGTTGAAGCGGATGCTGCAGCTGGTGGAGCAAGTGATACTGTGTTTGTAGATTTAGCTGGTGGACTTGGACCTTCTACTGCACTATAAGTACCAGTAGAATCTCGACGGCAGAACCTTTTCCGTTTCACCCGACGAGTAACAACACTCCCTAGTATATTACTTTCCTTGCTCTTTTTTGACTTTGCCATGTCATGCTGTACCCACAACACAAAAGAATAAAGTCACTCTTCAGAACTCATTGATGCATGATACAGACAAGCAATACTTTGATGTAAGACAACCATATGAGGATGGAATATGTAAGAAAAACAGGACGGCATCACATATTCACAGCTACGACGTGCAAACTAAGCAGAAGGATTTTCAAGAAAATAGAAGTAATGCAAGCTAGACACCATATGAAAGATGCAACCAATATTACTCTGCCAAGTTACAAGTGTCTTGTCATAAGTGGCAATTCGAAAAATTAGAAGCAGTACAACATAGAAATCAATGCAAGATGCAACCACTATCAAACTGCCATGTTAAAAGCGTCCAATCATGAGTGACTGATGCGGGTCATGAGTGACTGATGCGGGATACACAACAATAGTACTTTGATGTAAGAACATGGTATGATAGAAGATGCAGTGTATTCTAGACACAGAAAGCCATGTCATATGCACATGTATAACGTATAAACTCAACAGGTGCAATTTAATCAAAATAGAAGAAATACAGGCTAGACAACATATGCAACATGAAACCAATTATCACACTGTCAACTTAGAGCAAGCACCTGCGATGGTGGAGTACGGGAGATGAACTCATCATGTAGACTTGGGACTTCAACTTCATTAGCAATAGCAGTGGCAAATCTATAGAGTCTCTGTTTGTGTCGGTGCGGAGGACCACCAACATCCCCTAACTTACTCTTTTCCTTCCTATTTTCGGATATTGCCTTATGAAGTCAAAACCACAAGAAGATGAATAAAATTAGCTCTGCATAACTGGTTGATGCATGATACAGACGAACACTACTTTGATGTAAGGCAAGCGCAGGATAGGAGGATGGAATATATACAAAAAAAGACAGCATTTCATATTCACACGTACGATAGGAGGATGGAGTATGTATGAAAAAATAGTAAGCGGAAGGCATTTCAACAAAATTAGAAGAAATGAAAGCTAGGCACCATATGAACATGCAACCAATATCACTCTATCAGGTAAAAAGTGTCTCGTCGTAAGTGCCATTTCAAGAAATTAGAAGCAGTACAAGCTAGAAGACCATGCAAGATGCAACCACATCACAGTCCCAAGTTAAATGTGTATTATGGGTAAGTGATCGTTGCAGGTATAAGTTGTAAGCTACGCAGATGCAATTCAACATAATCAGAAGCAATACAAACTAGACATCATACGGAAAACGCAACCACGTATAACAGTTCCAAGTAAGAGCAAGCACCTGTGATGGTGGAGTAGGGGAGATGTGCTCATCATGTACACGTATGTTCTAGAAACAGGAACACGTGTCATATTCACAGGCATTATGTGTAAAGTAAGCAGATGCAATTCAAGTTAGAAGCAATACAAGCTAGACATCATACGCAACATGCAACCACATATAATAGTGTCAAGTTAGAGCAAGCACCTGTGATGGTGGAGTAGGGGAGATGTGCTCATCATCTACACAGCTACATTGACTGTCTAGCCTTGTGTTGTCTTGCGAATATTGTTGGGAGGATGGCGGAGTAGAATCTGTAGAGACCCCCTGTTTGAGTTGCTCCGAAGGACCACCATCATCCACTGCCAGACTAATTTCCTTCAGTTGTAATGATTTTGCATTGTGAAGTCAAACCGATAAGAAAAAGGAATAAAATTCGCTCTTCATAACTCATTCATGCATGATACTGACGAACACTACTCGGATGAAAGGCAAACACATGATGCGAGGATGGAATATGTATGAAAAATAGGATGGTGTGACATATCCAGACCTATGATGTGATAACTAAGCAGAAGGCATTTCAACAAATTAGAAGCACTACAAGCTACACACCATATGAAAGATGCAACCAATATCACTCTGCCAAGTTCAAACTGTATGGCGTTTCAACAAATTAGAAGTAGTACATGCTAGAAATCATGTGCAAGACACAACCAATATCACAGTGGCGACTTAAAGGTGCCTTATCATAAGTGACTCATGTGGGATATGCAAGAATAGTAGTCTGATGTAGAAACAAGAACACATGTCATATTCACATGCATTATGTGTAAAGTAAGCAGATGCAATTCAACAAAGTTAGAAGCAATACAAGCTAGACATCATACGCAACATGCAACCACATATAATAGTGCCAAGTTAGAGCAAGCACCTGTGATGGTGGAGTAGGGGAGATGTGCTCATCATCTACACAGCTACATTGACTGTCTAGCCTTGCGTTGTCTTGCGCATCTTGTTGGGAGGATGGCAGAGTAGAATCTGTAGAGAACCTCCATTTCAGTTGCTCGGAAGGACCACCGTCGGTGTCAAAACTGGCGGATCTCGGGTAGGGGGTCCCGAACTGTGCATCTAGGCCGGATGGTAACAGGAGGCAGGGGACACGATGTTTTACCCAGGTTCGGGCCCTCTTGATGGAGGTAAAACCCTACGTCCTTCTTGATTTATATTGATGATATGGGTAGTACAAGAGTGGATCTACCACGAGATCGAGGAGGCTAAACCCTAGAAGCTAGCCTATGGTATGATTGTATGTTGTCCTACGGACTAAAACCCTTCGGTTTATATAGACACCGGAGAGGGTTAGGGTTACACAAGGTCGGTTACAAAGGAGGAGATATCCATATCCGTATTTCCTAGCTTGCCTTCCATGCCAAGTAGAGTCCCATCCGGACACGAGACGAAGTCTTCAATCCTGTATCTTCATAGTCCACACAGTCCGGCCAAAGGATATAGTCCGGCTGTCCGGAGACCCCCTAATCTAGGACTCCCTCAGTAGCCCCCGAACCAGGCTTCAATGACGATGAGTCCGGCGCGCAGTATTGTCTTCGGCATTGCAAGGCGGGTTCCTCCCCAAATTCCGTGTACCTGTCGAAATAGTGTCCGACCTCTTGTGAATGTTGCCCTCCTTGGCTTCCACGCCCAATAATGGCCACTTTCCACGTGTCGAGCGAATGTGAAGAGCCAGGGTGTTTTTACATTTACCCCCCTAGCTGTGTGAATGAGCTGCCTATTGAAAAGACGAGGATTCAGATCCAAATCACACCATCCTCCCTTGGCGAGCATTCATCGGAGCGCATTCGACAAAGATCCATTCCATCATGACCGGTCGACGCAGATCCTCCTCTCACTCCCCTAGCCCCAAGCCTGGATATTAGGAGAGATGTTCCGTCCCACACAGCAGATTAGTGATGCTTCAGTCCAACGGATTTCTTCCCCCAGCGTACATGGTCCCGGTTCGAGCCGGGCTCGCCACCTATAATGGCGGAGAGCAAGCGGAGAGCCGTCCCAATCCCTCCAAGGGAGAGCGGGTATGCCTTGTCCCCTATTTGGTAAGAGGGCTCACATTTCTAATTCATCCGTTCCTCCGGGGCTCCTGGAGTTCTACGGCCTCCAGTTGCACAACCTTACGCCTGCCTCCATGCTGCATATCGCGGGATTCGTAGCCCTTTGCGAGTTGTTTTTGGGCTATGAGGCTCATTTCGCTCTGTGGAAGAAGCTGTTCTGCCTTGTGCCCCGTTCTCAGAAGGGGTCAATATATCAAGTGGGTGGAGCCGAAGTGTGGCGTATTGCCGGGACCGGATACCTGTCTGGAACCCCAAAGAAGACGTCCAAAGACTGGCCTTCAGAATGGTTTTATATAGAAGATGTCCCCCTCCCGGATCCTATTAGAATCGACCTTCCTGAGTTCGACAACGCCCCTTTGAAGAAGCGCCGGAGCTGGCGTCCATGGAGCTCCCTGGAGGAAGATGACAGGGGCTTTCTTTGCCTGATGAGCCGGATAAGTTTTTGAGCTCGATCCGGATTGACCATGATCGAGGTCATGGCCATATGTATTATGCGGGGGGTGCAGCCGCTTAAATATAGAGGCCACCCCATGTGGGATTTCCACGGGGAGGATGACGCCACCCACCACGGCTGTAAAGGGCCGGGATCGGTTGCTGATCTAATAAAGATCTTATCCACTTTGTACAAGGGAGAAGAGGAGGAATTCCTTTGTGTCAACCCGCAGGGCGGATTTTCTATGTACAATCCTCCGAGCTGGGTAAGCGGAGACTTTTTCTCACCCATCCATTTTGTATTCCCGTAGTTAAGTATTCAGTCTAGCAATTTCAACGCAGGAGCTGCGCCAGGCTATAAGGGAGATAAACAACCCCCCTCCACAACCCAAGGACCCTGGACGGTCCCTTGACCCGGCCTCCCAAGAGGATCCGGACATATGTGTGGATCTGATCGATGGGGTATTTTACCAATTGAGTAATGACAACGCTTTGGTGGCCATTACGACCGATTACCCTGGGCTACTTCCAGCCTCACAGGTGACTGAGGCCGAAGTCCCAGTACTTCGAAAAGGGATCCGTCCTTGCGTGGTTTTGATTGCCGTATAACAGCCATGTTTTGCAGGGGAGGTCCTCGAGGCAGAAGGCCGAGCCTGCGGCGACTAGCCACCAAGGGGCCGCGAGGCTAGCCAGGCCGAAAAGACCCGCAGTCCGGATTGAGACACCTGCGCAGCGGTTTGGCGCGCCGTCTTTATTGCAAGACATTATTCTCGGAGGCATACTAATGCCCATGCCTTCTTTTCAGGAAAAAGAGCGCTCGCCGGACTATACCCGGAGAGGCTACCAATCGCGCCTCCACCAGCCAGGCTCCAAGGCCGGATTCGGAGGCGGGAACGAATGCGAGGCGTGCATCGGGCGCTCCTCCGACAGAGGATGCGTATAAACTATCCGCCACCAATTCCGAGGTGGGAAGTGCCATGAACCACAGGCGTCGCCGAACTGTTCTTCGTGACGCTTGTTTCTCCCAAGAGGCATTGGATGCCTTCAACTCGGGATATGCGTACCTCCGTGCCGCTCAAAATGGTCTAGCCAGAGCCACGGAGCAGTATGTAAAAGACATACGGGTGAGAAAATTTGGTGATTATATATATCAGTAGCCCCTGAGACTTGAAGCAGTTAGAATAACTGATTTAAGGATCATTTGTTATGCAGGTGCTTACAGAAAAGAATACTCAACTGTCCCAGGAGCTGGAAGAGTGCAAAGCCCAACTTCAGGCCGCACTGCCACAGCAGGGGAGCCCAAAGAGACCCCCTCTGGTAATATATCCTTCAAATGATAAGTATCATATAGAATGCGGCATATATGCAGATCTGACGATAAAATTGCAGATGACGCTGGAATAAATCCAGATAAGCAACAGCTCCTACGCCAGCTGAAGGCTGGTGAGAGCGTGCTTACGAGGGTGAGGCAGGAGAAGAATGATCTCCTAGATGCCAACACCAAGCTGGGCGTGGAACTAAAAGATGTTCGTGCCCAACTGTCGGACTCTGTTAAGGAGAATCGGCGGCTTCGACGCGGCATATTTAGTAAGTGCTTGAACGAACTTTGAAAAAGAGTTCGGCGAGGAAGCTGGCTGACAGAGCTATGTCTGCAGGTATGCTAACAGGTCGTCCTGCCGAGGAAATGCCCGGTTCAACGGGTGACCTTCTTCCCGAGCTCTCACAGCTGCATGAACTAGTTCGGCAGGTGATGCAAGGCGTCGCCCAGGCCTTGTGGCCATCCGTCTCCATACCCGAAGGCCTTGGAGAGCTTGCCGAAAAGCTGAAGGGAGCGCGGCGGTGCTTCCGATTATGGAAGATATCGTCCTGCCGTCAGGGCGCCAGGGAAGCCTGGGCAATGGTGAAGACACGATACACGAAGGCTGACCCGAACCATATGGCCAAAGTCGGACCTGTGGGGCCCGATGGGAAGGAGATCCCAGTGAGCTTAGTGTACGGCCAAGTAGAATTGGCCGCAAAGTATTCCCAACAGGACTGTAGACTGGACAGCCTATTGGATGGTATTGAAGAGGAATTCAACCAGTCAAATTGACTATGTAATTTAAAGTGACATGTATAATGCCTTCTAGCCGGATTGTAGATCATTTGTCGTGGCGGACCTTTTTGCTTCAACCCCGGGACCTGACGGTCCGGAGTGTATCCGAATACCCTCTCGGTTATGTAAGAACCGGGGCATGCGTGGAGACCAGGCGTAGGGGTCATTAGTGCTTTATCAGACAAGTGCCCAACTAGTTATGTTATATTACATGGGTAGTAAGAAACATCTTCCAGGGAGAATAGTTCCGTTAAGGGTTCCTTTCCCTGGGTAAGCATGCCCTAAAGTGCATGTCTGGACTGCGATAAGAAGCGCAGAAAAAGCATCTGGGGGCAGATATGGATAATAAATTAAAGTCATCTTTTGTTCACCGACCGAATATTCCCTTAAGAACGCTAGCTTTCGGCTTCACCTAGTCCGAGGTACACGTCCGGTTGACCCGGCGGTAACAATCACAGAGGTGCTCCCCTTATGCCCTAGCCGAATTAACAGGAACGTAGGGCATAAATACAAGAGCGAGGCAACCCAGCTTGGCCAAAACATAAGTCATATCGATGCATATAATGGTGAAAAAAGGTACATGCGGAAGTATAACACATGTGTTGGGCGTGAGGCCCAGGTAAATAATTTAAGCTTCTGTGAAAGAAGCCCCCAGGTATGGAGAGTGCGGCTAGCGCATCTGTAATGTACAAGTGGGGTGCAAGGTGACCCTTGAAGGCCTAGAGAAATAACAAGAGAAAGAAAGAAAGGGAAACAAGACAGATGATGCATATGCGGAAAATGGACAAAGGGAGGGGACTAACATAGAGTCCGGTGCTAGGCGTAGAATCTTCGAAGCCTGGCTGTGTTCCATGGGTTCAGCTCGAGTCGTCTAGTCGGTGCATCCCGCAGTCGGTACGCTCCACCATTCAGAACTTGGTCGATAATGAAGGGACCTTCCCATTTGGGCTCGAGCTTGTTCTTTTCTTATCCGGCAGTCGTAGAACTAGTTCGCCGATGTTATAAGTTTTGGCCCGTACTTCTCTGCTTTGGTATCTGCGAGCCTGTTGCTGGTAAAATGCGGAATGGGCTTTGGCTACGTCGCGCTCTTCCTCCAAGGTGTCCAGACTGTCCTGCAGATCGAGCTCAGCCTCTCTTTCTTCGTACATGCGCACTCGAGGTGAGTCATGAATGATATCACAGGGCAAGACTGCCTCTGCGCCGTACACCATAAAAATGGTGTATATCCGGTACTACGATTTGGCGTGGTCCGCAGCCCCCAGAGTACGGAGTCGAGCTCCTCTACCCAGTGCGTGTCAGACTCCGTTAAGGAGCGCACTAATCTGGGTTTAATGCCGCCCATTATAAGACCATTTGCTCGTTCGACTTGACCGTTGGTTTGTGGGTGATAGACTGAAGCATAATCGAGCTTGATGTCCATTTTGCTGCACCAGAGTTTTACCTCGTCGGCCGTGAAGTTCGTGCCGTTATCAGTGATGATGCTGTGGGGGACGCCGTAACGGTGTACAACCCTGGATATGAAATCTATCACCGGTTCGGATTCGGCTGTTTTAACCGGTTTAGCCTCTATCCATTCGGTGAATTTATCCACCATGACCAATAGGTATTTTTCTTGTGGGTTCCCCCTTTAAGGGGTCCAACCATGTCAAGCCCCCAGACCGCAAAGGGCCATGTAATGGGGATTGTTTGGAGGGCGGTGGGTGGCATGTGGCTTTGATTTGCAAAGAGCTGGCAATCGGCGCAATGTTGGACCAAGTCCTGTGCATCTGCCCGGGCCGTTGGCCAATAGAATCCTGTACGGAAGGCCTTGCTTACAAGAGCCCAGGCTGCAGCGTGATGACCGTCGAGTCTGGCATGAATTTCTGCCAAAAGGTTCCGCCCTCCTCTTCGGAGATGCACCTTTGAAGGACTCCGGTAGTGCTTTTCTTGTACAATTCTCCCTCATGGACCCTGTAGGCCTCGGATTGCCGCACTATGCAGCGTGCCTCATTTTGGTCCTCCGGAAGTTCCTGTCTAGTTAGGTAGGCCAGGAATGGTTCTATCCACGGGGCAATAATGGCCATTATTTCATGGGCTGAATGTGTTATTTCGGTGGCGGAGCCTCCGATTGCGTCAGAGAGTTCGGTATCGGGTATTTTGGTCGGGTCTGGACTGTTGTTACCGGTGTCCCCTTCCCATGCTACGGATGGCTTGAAGAGCCTTTCCAGAAATATGTTGGGAGGGACCGCGTCGTGTTTTGCGCCAATGCGGGCGAGGATATCCGCCGCCTGATTGTTTTCCCGAGCCACATGGTGAAATTCGAGTCCCTCGAACAGAGCTGACATTTTTAGGACGACATTGCGATAAGCTGCCATTTTCGGATCCTTGGCATCAAAGTCTCCATTATTTGGAATATCGCGAGGTTCGAATCCCCGCGCACCTATAGGCGTTGAATGCCCATGGTTACTGCCATCCAGAGACCATGTGGAAGGGCCTCATATTCGGCTGCGTTGTTGGAGTCCAATACATTATCTGTAGTACGTATTGAACTGTATCTCCTATTGGGGACGTCAAAACGACGCCAGCCCCCAGACCAGCCAACATTTTGGAGCCGCCGAAGTGCATCATCCAGTTTGAATATGTGCCGTACTCTTTAGGGAGTTCGGCTTCCATCCACTCGGCGACGAAGTCAGCCAAAACTTGCGACTTAATAGCTCGTCGTGGCTTGTAAGTTATGTCGAACGGGAGGAGCTCAATGGCCCATTTGGCAATCCGGCCCGTCGCGTCGCGGTTGTTTATAATATCGTTAAGTGGTACTTCCGAGGCTACCGTTATCGAACACTCTTGAAAGTAGTGTCGCAGCTTCCGGGATGCCATAAATACCATGTACGCTATCTTTTGGTAATTTGGGTACCGTGATTTGCATGGAGTAAGGACAGTGGACACACAGTAAACTGGCTTTTGAAGGGGGAATTTGTTTCCGTCCACTTCTCGCTCGACGACGAGCACTGCGCTTACTATTTGATGAGTTGCCGCAATGTATAATAGCATTGGTTCACCAATGTTTGGCGTGGCCAGGACTGGGTTTGTTGCCAATATGGCTTTTATTTCGTTGAGTTCGGCCGTGGCGGCATCCGTCCACTCAAAGTGTTCGGTGCACCGGAGGAGGCGGTAAAGGGGTAATGCCTTTTCTCCCAAGCGGGAGATAAAGCGGCTTAGAGCCGCCACGCATCCGGTTAATTTTTGTATTTGTTTGAGGTCTGTTGGGGTAGCCAACTGTGACAACACTCGGATTTTGGCCGGATTAGCTTCAATACCTCTACTGGAGACAATGAATCCCAGGAGCTTTTCGGCTGGTACGCCGAAAACGCATTTTTCCGGATTGAGCTTGATGTCATATGTTCGGAGGTTATCGAATGTGAGCCTCAAGTCGTCTACTAGAGGTTCGACATGCTTGGTTTTGATGAACACGTCATCTACGTATGCCTCCACTGTTTTTCCGATCTGGTTTGCCAGACATGTCTGAATCATGCGCTGATATGTTGCGCCGACGTTTTTGAGCCCGAAGGGCATTGTGTTGAAGCAGAATGGGCTGTGTGGTGTGATGAATGCCATTGCGGCTTGGTCTGGCTCTGCCATTTTAATTTGATGGTAGCCGAAGTATGCATCGAGGAAACACAATGAATCGTGTCCTGCGGTAGCGTCGATGATTTGATCGATGCGGGGGAGGGGAAGGGATCCTTTGGGCAAGCCTTGTTAAGGTCCTTAAAATCGATGCACAAGCGCCACTATTTGTCCTTCTTTGGTACCATCACCAGGTTTGCTAGCCAGTCCAGATGTTTTATGTCTCTGATGAATCCGGCCTCCAATAGCTTGGCTAGTTCCTCTCCCATGGCTTGTCTCTTTGGTTCGGAGAAACGCCGAAGAGCCTTCTTGACTGGCTTGAATCCTTTTAGGATATTTAGGCTGTGCTCCGCCAGCCTGCGTGGGATTCCTGGAATGTCTGAAGGGTGCTAGGCAAAAATGTCCCAGTTCTCGCGTAGGAACTCTCGCAGTGCGCCGTCGACATAAGGGTTTAATTGTGCCCCGATGGAAGCTATTTTTGTAGGGTCGGTTGGGTGGACTTGGAATTTGACTATTTCGTTCGCCGGTTTAAAGGAGGTGGACTTGGATCTTTTATCAAGTATCACGTCGTCCTTGTTCACCGTGGAGCGCAACGCAGTTAGTTCCTCGACCGCTAGGGCTTCGGATAGTGCCTCGAGGGCCAGTGCGGCTGTCTTATTTTCGACGCGGAGTGCTATGTCCGGATCACTAGCTAGAGTGATGATTCCATTGGGCCTGGGCATTTTGAGCTTCATGTATCCGTAATGGGGTATGGCTTGGAAGATTGTAAACGCCTCCCGCCCTAATAGAGCGTGGTATCCGCTGCTGAACGGGGCCACTTGGAATGTAATTTCTTCAGACCTGTAATTATCCGGTGTGCTGAATACCACATCTAGTGTGATTTTCCCAGCACAGCGTGCTTCATGACTGGGGATGATTCCTCTAAAGGTTGTGCGACTTTGCTCAATGTGGCTCCAGTCTATTTCCATCTTTTGAAGAGTTTCCTCATAGATGAGGTTTAATCCGCTGCCGCCGTCCATGAGTACCTTGGTGAGTCGAAAGCTGTCCACGATTGGACTGAGGACCAGTGCAGCTGGTGCTCGGGCTGTTCGGAATTTAGGTTCGTCACTGGCATTGAAGGTAATAGCCGTGTCACTCCAAGGATTTATTTCTGCTATGTGGCAGATTTCGGCCATGCTGCGGAGTGTTCGCTTGCGTCTATTATTTGACGCGGAGGTCTCAAAGACCATTAACACCGTATTGTTGTCCACGGGATGGTGCTTTGTGGTATTTGGGAGGAGTAGATCCTCACCACTTTTGGCCACCTGCCGGAGTATCCAACATGCTCTAAGTCTGTGCGTTGGTATTGCATCCGCTGTACTATGAATTTTGCAGGGTCCGTTGAGCCATCCCTCCAGTACGGTTCCTTGCCCCGTAGAGGGCTTTTGCTTTTTGGTAGTTAACCCATGTGTATTGTGATAATGCACCCTTTTATTTCAGACTGGGTTTTTATTCAGGGCCGGATTATCCCAAAATTTTATTTCGGTTTTCCACGCGCTTTCCATCGCACAGTACTTTCGTACTATGGACACCAAGTCGGCAAAGCATGTAATTTCGCGTCGACTTATGGCGTTGAGGATTCCCTTGTCCGTGCAATTATTGCAGAAGAATGAAATTGCGTCTTCCTCGCGGCAGTCCTTTATCCTGTTCATGACTAGGAGGAATCTGGCCCAGTAATGGTGTACTGTTTCTTCGGGCTCTTGCCTAATTTGGGATAGATCGCTTATGTTCGGGTGGGTGGGTGGAATTGAACCCGAATCCTCACCCAATCTGAGACTCAGGGGCCAAGGAGTTTCCGAACTCGAAAGTTTGGATTCTTGGATGTTTTCCAATGAATCTAGCCCGCTGCCTGACTCTAGGTTTAGGTCTTGAGTGACGTCCTCCCCTCCGCGGGTATCCGGCTTGGAGGGGTCGGGAATCCGGACATAGCTAGTCCTTAAGATAGATGAAGGGTTGCCGCATTGTTCCTCCACCACTACAATGTGATGGGTGACCTGGGGAGAGTTGATCTCTCTCAGATTGGGTTTAGGCCTAATCTGATCGTAGTCTGTAGTGACTCCCAGGGCGGCGATGCGATCCAAGAGCTCGTTCAAGGTAGAGAGATCCATTGGATCTAACTTCTCGGCGAGTTCCGAGTTGACGTGAAGATTGCTTTCGATGACCCGAGAAGTCATCATCAGCGCAGCGGCCGAACAGGCGGTCATAAGAAAACCACCTAGCCGAAGAGTTTGGCCGATAGCCAAAGCTCCCTCAGCAACAGTGCCGTCTTTAAAGACGGTATGAGGCATCCTTCCTGGTGGTGACGGCACAGTGGAACTCTCAATGAAAGCACCAATGTCGGTGTCAAAACCGGCAGATCTCGGGTAGGGGGTCCCGAACTGTGCGTCTAGGACGGATAGTAACAGGAGGTAGGAGACACGATGTTTTACCCAGGTTCGGGCCCTCTTGATGGAGGTAAAACCCTACGTCCTGCTTGATTAATATTGATGATATGGGTAGTACAAGAGTGGATCTACCACGAGATCGAGGAGGCTAAACCCTCGAAGCTAGCCTATGGTATGATTGTATGTTGTCCTACGGACTAAAACCCTTCGGTTTATATAGACACCGGAGAGGGTTAGGGTTACACAAGGTCGGTTACAAAGGAGGAGATATCCATATCCGTATTGCCTAGCTTGCCTTCCACGCCAAGTAGAGTCCCATCCGGACACGAGACGAAGTCTTCAATCTTGTATCTTCATAGTCCAACAGTCCGGCCAAAGGATATAGTCCGGCTGTCCGGTGACCCCCTAATCCAGGACTCCCTCAACCACCATCATCCAATGCCTTGCCAATTTCCTTCAGCTTTATTGATTTTGCATTGTGAGGTCATACCAACAAGAAAAAGGAATAGCATTCGCTCTTCAGAACTCATTCATGCATGATACTGACGAACACTACTCTGATGAAAGGCAAAGTCATGATACGAGGATGGAATATGTACGAAAAAATGGAAAGCTTGACATATTCACACCTATGATGTGGTAACTAAGCAGAAGGCACTTCAACAAATTAGAAACACTGCAAGACACCATATGGAAGGTGCAATCAATATCACTCTGCCAAGTTAAAACTGTCTCGTCATGGGTGGCGTTCATCAAACTAGAAGCAATACATGCTAGAAATCATATTCAAGACGCAAACCAATATCACACTGCCAACTTAAAGGTGTCCCATCATAAGTGACTGATGCAGGATACACAAGAAGAGTAGTTTCATGTAAGAACATGGTGTGATAGACAGATATAGTATGTACCAAAAATAGGACAGCGTGTCATATTCACATGTATCATGTGTAAGCTAAGCAGATGCAGTTTACACTAATTAGGAGCAATACGAGCTAGACACCATATGCAACATGCAACCAGATATCACACTGCCAAGTTAGAGCAAGCACCTTGGATGGTGGAGTAGGGGAGCGGAGACTTGGACCTTGTAATGCACTATCAGTACAAGGAGAATCGGTACAGATGCTCCGTTTACGTTGCTGCAGAGGACCACCATCATCACCTTCCTTACTCTTTTCCTTCCTCTTTCTTGATTTTGCCTTGTCAAGTCAAAAGCACAAGAAAAAGGAATAAAATTTGCTCTTCAGAACTCATTGATGCATGATACTGACAAACACTACTTTCGTGCATGGCAGCCGCATGATAGGAGGATGGAATATGTATGAAAAACAGGACGACGTGACATATTGACATGTATGATGTATAAAGTGTAAACTAAGCACAAGGTGCTTGAACTTGTTAGAATCGATGCAAGCTAGAAACCATATGAAAGATGAAACCAATATCACTCTGCCAAATTAACAGGGTGCCCTAACAAATGTATTTGACCAAATTAGAAGCAATACATGGCAACAGGATAGAAATAATATGCAATATGCAACGAATAAAGGTGACTCATCATAAGTGATTGATGCAGGATACAGAAGAGAGGTAGTTTCATGTAAGAACAAGGTTAACACATAGATGTAGTGTGTACCAAAAATAGGAAGGCATGTCGTATTCACAGGTATAGTGTGTAAACTAAGCAAATGCAATTTACCCTAATTAGAAGCATTACAAGCTAGACACCGTATGCAACATGCAACCACATATCACATTGCGAAGTTAGAGAAAGCACCTGTGATGGTGGTGTAGGGGAAGTGCGGTCTTCAGGTACAGAGCTACGTTCAATATCTTCATTTAGGCTTGCTGTTTCTTGAGAATCATGTGGAGAGGATGAGATTGCATTCTTTATAAGAGTATTGCTCTCATATTAACCCACGCGCGTGACTGTCTCATCATAAGCGATAGATGCAGGATACACAAGAACAGTAGTTTGATGTAAGAACATGGTGTGATAGGCAGATGTAGTATGTGCCAAAAACAGGAAGGCGTGTCATATTCACATGGATAATGTGTAAGGTAAGGAGATGCAATTGAACAAATTAGGAGCATTGATGAGGGATACACAAGAAAAGTAGTTTGATGTAAGAACATGGTTAATAGAAAGACGTAGTATGTAAAACAGGAAGGCATGTCATATTGACAGGTATAATGTGTTAACTAAGCATATGCAATTTACCCTAATTAGAAGCATTACAAGGTAGACACCATATGCAACATGCAACCACATATCACACTGCCAAGTAAGAGCAAGCACCTGCGATGGTGGTGTGGGGGAATTGCGGTGATCAACTAGAGAGCTACGTTGACTATCTTCATTTAGCCTTGCTGTTTCTTGAGAATCATGTGGGGAGGATGACACTGCACTCTTTAAACGAGTAGGGCGTCTCACAGTAACCCACTCGGGTGACTGTCTCATCATAAGTGATTGACGAGGGATACAAAAGAGCATTAGTTTGATGTACGAACATGGTTAATAGGCATATGTAGTATGTATCAAAAACATGAAGGCATGTCATTATCAAAGGTATAATGTGTAAAGTAAGCAGATGCAATTTAACCAAATTGGAAGCAATACAAGCTAGACACCATATGCAACATGCAACCACATTCGACAGCGTGAAGTTAAAGCAAGCATCTGGGATGGTTGTGTGTGGCAATTGAGATCATCAACTTCAGAGCTACGTTTACTGTCTCCAACTGCTAACACTGCACCCATTAGAGCGTTGAAACGCTTAGTGCTTATCTTTGAATTACACTGGAGCGACTTCTGTCTTTTCTTTTCTGCATTCATCAACACCGCGTCAGAGTCTGAAATACCCATGCATGAAAAAACAATAGTGTGAGTATGGGTGAAGTGTGTGCACAATTAGTACAGTGTAAAGGTAGCAGATAGCAGGTCGGTGAGAAATAAATGACGGGAGACATATGATAGCTCTACAACATGCATGGCACACTAAATTACTCCATGATTCTATGAAAATAACAGTCGACTGAAAGAAAATAGGTCAGTCCATTTTTTCTGCACCATCCGATGTACAAAGAACGGGCAGATCGCCTTCATCTACCTCCAGCCAGTCAGTGTTGACAATCTTCCTCGAAACACCAGCGACCATCGGCCCAATATTCCTCCCCTGCCTGCGCCCTCCCCTCGACCTCACCGCACCGCCGTGATTGGCACCGCCCCCCAGCCATCCATTCAAGCCCCGCCGACCTCCAGATTAGGGGCAAGCAGCTCTTGCGCCCCACACCCCTATGATAGACACCGATGCGCAGCTTCCCCAGGGAACAGGCGGACTAGGTGCTTCGCGCGCCTAAGCGGGTGCTGCTTCTTTTAATTGTGGTTTGAC
Organism: Triticum dicoccoides; assembly: GCF_002162155.2. NCBI lineage: Eukaryota > Viridiplantae > Streptophyta > Magnoliopsida > Poales > Poaceae > Triticum > Triticum dicoccoides. The sequence goes on along the minus strand of NC_041390.1, from coordinate 500,444,725 downwards.
TGACCCTGAATTGAAATCCAGACGGGCTACTGACCTCTAGCAAAGGTGAAATAGTAAAAGGGAGGAAACCTTGTGCATTTAGTATCACAAAGAAGATGCAGTAAGAAGCGCTCAACTAGTTTCTTTCGTGGGATGAATACGGTGTGAGCGGAGACGTAAGATTTGCACGAATAAGGGAAGAGGAGTACCTCTTTCTGCTGGCAGTGCTGTGTCCTCGTTCTGTTTTTTCGACGATCTTCTTGTTGTTCGCCGGAAACCAGAAGTTGTGTAGGACGGTGCAGCCTTGGACGAACCCATGGCCAAGTTGTTGAGTGTGGTGCGGTGGTCATCTGTCGGTGGCGGGGAAGCAGATCCGAGGCGGAGAACGACGGCGTAGCGGGAACAACTCCGGTGCGGTGGACGGTTGCGACAATGGAGCCGCAGCAGTGAGGCATAGGATGGCGTGGTCGGAGTGGTTCTGGTACGGCGCACGTTGGCATCGGCGTCCTGGAGGCAGCTCTGCCTCGGCTTCAGCTGCTAAGTCCTTGAGGGCATTGCGGTTGCGGTTGCATTGGACGACGACGTCGGGGTACCGGCACCGGCGTGATGGAGGAGGGCGGCGGTGGATTGGCCACTATGGGGTGGAGGACGGAGGACGCTGTGGTTTCGCGGCTGGTGGAGAGGGCGTTTTCGCGCCCACGGAGTATGAATGGGGAAACGGAGGGAGGCGGGGAACTAAGGGGGAACAATGTTTCGGTTTGAGACGCGCTTGTTCGAAATTTGGGGAAAGTTACAAACTTTGCCCCCATCTAAAATTTTGGACATATTGTGGGCTGGGGGTAGGATAGTCATGTCAAGTGTCCCAAATGTGGGTGGGATAGATTTCGGCCGAGCGCACGGGTAGGCGCCCATGGCGTATGAATGCTTCTCGGAGGCGGTTGAGACTAGCGTCTTGGTGAAGTTACAAACCTACCCCGGTTTAGACCTTTGGACATCGGGCCGATAGGCTACACGGGCCAGAGTCAGGACAGTAATTTCCTACCACCAAAACATTAGTCTCGCGCGGTTTCGGGTGACCAGAGGCCTATTTGGCGCTTCGTTCAATATTTGGGAGCAGATGCATTAACGTTTTCGGTTCTCTTGAATTGAACTTTCAAGATTTGTCAAACTTCACAAATCTTTACTCTTGAAAATCCTAAAGTTACGATTATTTTGGAATGGAGGGGGTACATTTGAATATACATTGTACACGAGTATATATTAAAAAGTATGCAACTTACCTCAGTTCATGCATGGTTCCAGATATAATCTCCTTGGTTGCAAAAAAAAGTTAGATATGCGTATGAATATATATAACATGTTCAAACTCACAATAAAGATTGATGCCCCCTTTTACATCTGATTTACAAATGCCATTATCTCAGGTTCAAATAGATGAATGCACTTCCTATGAATTCAAATCTTCGAAACCCCCTTTATGTTGAATTCGACATGTATTCTATTTCGTAGCTAGCAATTTGGAATGTATCCATGCAAGTGACAAATGTATAAAGTGCTTCACACTAACAACATGGAGTGCACTAATTAATATTTATATATGAATTGCAAAAGCATCCACTGCCTGTATTTCAAACCGCTCTCACTCTATGGATCGATAATATGAAATAAACACATGCACATGCTAGAATTCAATAGAGTATGGGTGTCTGATAGACCAATTTTCATCCATACGCAATTTGCAAAATTCATGATCTCATCCAAAAATAATAATGCCATTTATATTTTAATTTAATGTGTAGAACCGCCTTTTACACGTAGATGCACTATGCCTCGCCCCGTTCTCACAAACGCGTTATATATCTCTCTATCTAACGCATAAGTGCACACACTTTATATGCATCGGCATTTCTCTTTCACACATGCTCACAATCTCTCTCAGGGTGTTGGGGTGTCTCACGCACATGCTCTCTCTGTTTCTCTCTCTCTCTTTCTGACTACTATGTACCACTCTTTTCACTAATCTCAGTTGGAAAACACTATTTCTCTCACATGCATATATATACACATGCACGGTCTCTACTAGCCCTCTATATGCACATATATGTGCCTACGTGTCTCCCGCACGCACATTATCTTTAGGCCTCTCTCGCACACATTGCCCCCCGACACACCTCTCTCTTAGTAGTTGGCAGATATGATTTCATCATATCATTCGATAGGATATCCCTGGCTGTTAGGCTGGATGGTAATACGAGGCAAAGTTTTACCCTAGTTCGGATCGGACCCTTGCAGTTGAAGAAAGAGCCTACTCCTGGTACTGTATATTAGTGATAGGGGTGTGTACAAAGTACACGTGAATACCAGGCATTGTGCGTGTGCGTATACTATCGACGAACTAGCCCCCAAGCTTGTATAACATACTAAGGGCCTAGGGTTACAAATCATATATAGTCGGCTTATCACGAGTGGGGATAGAGTCCTCCGCGACTCTGGTAGCTTCGTGTTGTACGCCGAGTCCTCCACATGGGTCTTCGTATAACACGTCTCGGTCCAACCTATATATGGCACAGGATGGAACCGACCCATGAGTCTTCATGTTGACCCACCACAACTAGAAATGATGTGCCCACCACACCACACACGCAATCGGCCACCAAGAAAATAAGCATATACAATAGTACAACGGTATCTAGCTCGCGATATGTCTCCATATTTTGTTGATGACACTGACGGACTTTGCATTTGATGCGTGCTCCGTATTTTGTTGACGACACTTACGGTCATTGTATTTGAAGCGAAAGCACAATATGGTCACTGGACTTCAGAATAAGCTCATCACGGTCACCACATACATTTTGTCGTGCTAACCAACATGTGGTTGGATGGTTAGAGGACAATGGTTTCTTGAGCCCACCAAGGTTAAAATCCCGGTGCTTGCATTTATCTTGTGTTAATTTCAGTATTTTTCGGCGATGTACGTTCAGTGGGAGGAGACGTTCCACTCGACTACGAGGCACCTATGGTGACTTCGTAAAATCTCAAGATCATATATGCTGGCCCACTCTCTCGAAGGTGCTCATAGGGGTAGGGTTCGCGTGTGTGCGCTTATAGTGGTGAGTGCTTGCGCGTATATATGAGCCCATGCGTCTGTACCGTGTTAAGCAAATACATATCATGATTATACGGTCACTGGCTCACTCGTACAACTCCGTATTTTGTTGATGACACAATCAATTGACCAGTCAAACGTTCCACACGGCGCAGCTAGTGTTGCACCATCGGGGTGCGTAACCGTGGGGCCCACCTATCAGCCCGTATATGAAAGAAAGAAATGGTAGTTTGAGTTTGTACCGTGTTAATAAAATAGGAGTACATTTTAGGGTGATCATACGGTCACTGGCTCACCATACAGCTCCGTAATTTGTTGATAGCACGATCAATTGACCAGTCAAACGGTCCACATTCAGCAGCGCACATTACCATAGGGCCCACCCGTCAGCGCGTATATGAAGGACAGAAATGGTAATAAATGAGTCATCGGTGGGTATTCAAAGTCGTGAGACCTCTGGTTGGCAGTCACCAGCGGTTGGGGGGGGGCGTTCA
>NC_041390.1:500421014-500440711 GCF_002162155.2 Triticum dicoccoides | reverse complement strand
TAGAGGGATGGCCGGTGCGGCGGCGGACCGGCGGTGGGGAGTGGTTTTGGGAAGGGCGGGCCGGCCGCGGGCGGCGGGGGCTGGCGGTTCGGCTGGTGGTGGCTAGCGGCTCAGTGGGGGGTGGAGTTTGATGATAAACTGGAGGCCCTTGATTTCGTATCCAACGGCTGGAAAATCTAATGACCAGAGATGAAAAAGTTAGTCGACTGACGTGTAGCCTCACCCCGCACGTACACATGCACACACGCAAGACGCGCACACATGTAGGCATGCAACACTGACACGTACACACGCACGCATGCTGGTGTGCAACACTGACACGTACACATGCACTCACGAACACACGCACATACACACCCATGCATGCAACACTAAAACATACCCTTGCACGCACGCAACACTCGCACGCCTGCATGCACACATCACACGACGCAAGACACACGCTCAACCTATACGTGCATGCACCCTTTGTTAAGGACATGGATTGTTATGGGTATTAATCAATCTTATCTGTGCTAAGCAGAACATTGATGTTTGAAGTGGTCTTTATGAATCACAACGTATCGAATGGGCTATGAACATAGTAGGCCTATCTACAAGAAAAAGATGACGTCACACTCAATGAACAATCATCGGTTTATGAAATGCCTGCTTCTGACTGCATTGGCCCACCAAAGGTTCCTCTGCTGTGCGCTGCCTACGTTGGGTCACTGACATGCAGGCCATGCACCCAAAGAGCCCACACGTCAGTGGAAGAACGGCGCGGTGTCCTAGGTCCGAGTCGAGGGCGCCACTCGCGGCACGCCCGGCTGAACACGCCTCCGTGCCGCATTCAAACGCCTCCATGAAACCCGCCCGTGTGGAAGCCGAGAAACCCACTCTGGACACACGTCCGTTCATGACCGGGCCGGCATTAAACGCAACACCGGCCGAACTCCTCCCGTCCGCCGTCTATTTAATCTCCTATTTAAACAAGGCCAAACGCCGTCCAAGAATCGCACACCTCCGCCGCTCCCCTATCTCCTCCACCATTTTGTCCACTCTTACAATGGCTTACAAAGAGTAGTTATTCCGCATCCAAGCCGGCCGAGTAGCCCGCTGGATACGAGCTATGCAGCTCGCTAATCCACCTCCCTCCCTCGCCCAACGGAGCCAGTTGCCGCTCCAAGCCGGCGCGCGGTTCAGCAACTCACCGCTCCAGGCCAGCTCGACGAGGAGCGGCGCACGGGCGTTGTCGGTGTCAAAACCGGCGGATCTCGGGTAGGGGGTCCTGAACTGTGCGTCTAGGCCGGATGGTAACAGGAGGCAAGGGACATGAAGTTTTACCCAGGTTCGGGCCCTCTTGATGGATGTAAAACCCTACGTCCTGCTTGATTAATATTGATGATATGGGTAGTACAAGAGTAGATCTACCACGAGATCAGAGAGGCTAAACCCTAGAAGCTAGCCTATGGTATGATTGTTGTTCTGTATGTTGTCCTACGGACTAAAACCCTCCGGTTTATATAGACACCGGAGAGGGTTAGGGTTACACAAAGTCGGTTACAATGGTAGGAGATCTACATATCCGTATCGCCAAGCTTGCCTTCCACGCCAAGGAAAGTCCCTTCCGGACACGGGACGAAGTCTTCAATCTTGTATCTTCATAGTCCAGGAGTCCGGCTGAAGGTATAGTCCGACCATCCGGACACCCCCTAATCCAGGACTCCCTCAGTTGCCCCTGAACCAGGCTTCAATGACGACGAGTCCGGTGCGCAGATTGTCTTCAGCATTGCAAGGCGGGTTCCTCCTCCAAGTACTTCATAGAAGATTTTGAACACAAAGATAGGGTCCGGCTCTGCAAAATAAGTTTCCACATATTGCCATAGAGAGAATAGTATTTACACAAATCTAATCTGCTGACGTATTCCGTAGCGTGACATCGCACCACGGCCAAGCCTTTATTCGAATCGTTTTATTGTTCCACCTCAGCGTGTCATGCGAGGCAGTTTCCTTGGCACGTCTCATCGAAGCAGAGCTCGTGTACCCTTATTCCGGGATTCTCATCAATACGGGCGTGGGTAACCCAACCATGCCATTGATTACGACGCTTGGAGATAAGCGAGTTTTACCAGGCTGGTGGGGACACGTAGTTGCGTCCACCCATATAAGGGGATAAGGATCCACCTTTTCACACACGCCTTCCTCCTCCTTGGCCTATCCATTTTCGCGCACTCGAGCTCCAGCGCCCAAGTCCGCACTCCCCACCTCAACCTTTTCCAGCCATGTCCGCAGCGGGAGGCAAGTGGATGGTCTCCTCCGTCATGGAGGGACACATCAAAAAACTGAGGAAGGTTGGATACTTGTCTAACGACATCGCGTACCGGCTTCCTGAAGAGGGGCAGCTCCTCTCCACCCCAAGGCCCCATGAGAGGGTAGTGTTCCTTCCCCACTTCCTCCGCGGAGTGGGCTTTCCTATCCACCCATTCATCCGGGTACTCATGTTCTACTACGGCCTGGATTTCCATGATCTGGCCCCGAACTTCATCCGCAACATCTCGGCGTTTATCGTCGTGTGCGAGGCTTTCCTCCGCATTCGCCCCCATTTTGGCCTATGGCTCAAGACTTTCAATGTCAAGACGAAGGTGGTGCGCGGCAACCAGGCGGAGTGCGGAGGCGCCATGGTGGGCAAGATGCCCACGTCTTATGGCTCGAGGGCTCCTTTGTGGAGACCCTAAAGGGGTGGCAATCGGGGTGGTTTTACATCACCGAGCCGTGCGACCCTGGGTGGGTCGCAGCCCCCGAGTTCCGGTCCGGACCCCCAACGCGGCTCACGTCCTGGAAAGAGACGGGCCTGTCGTGGGGCAGCAAAGAAGAGGTGACTGGACTGCAAACATGCATCCAAACCCTGGTGAACAAGCAGCTCAAGCTTGTCAACATAGTCCAGGTTATGCTCATCCACCGGATCCTCCCGTGTCAACAACGGGCCTTCAATCTATGGGAGTTCAACCCGACGCAGCACCGAAATCTGAGCAGGCTCTTCGACACGACGTACGAAGATGCCTAGAAGGTGCTTTTCAAGGGCGTCGAGGCTCCCGCATCCGCTACCAAGGATCACGGATTCAGCGCGCAGCATCACGCTAGCACGGTAAGTTGTTTGTACCATTTACAGGGTAATAGTTTTTCATAGTTTAACTCTATGTGGGATCTAAGCTCCCTTACCTTTGACAGGATTGGCAGGCGAAGTCCGGACAGATCGACTATCCGGCTCCTTTGCCCGAAGACCCAGCCGATGCCCGCTTGGCGAAGCTGCTTGTTCCGGCACCCTATGTGGTGCCGGAGAAGAAGTCCACGAAGAAGGCCACGGGGACTCAAAAAAGTGCCCGACACCAGGAGGTGTTGGGTTCATCATCCGACGGCTCCAAGGCGCATTCCTCCCGTGAAGACGAGGAGGAGGAAGAAGAGACCTCTCCCCCTCCAGTGGGGGGAGAGAAGAAAAGGAAGGTCGCCCTCACTGGGGAGGCCGAAGGGTCCAAGAAGGGGAAAACCTTCCTCCAGACTACTCCACCAACGCCGACGACGGCGAAGAGGAGTGGCCGCTCAGGGCCAAGCCCCTGGCGAAATCGTAAGTATCCGGATACCAGAGTAATTCATAGTATTCCTTTATTGCACAACTTTCCCTTATGTCGAATATGATTATGTAGCCCACCCAAAGACCGGCTCGACGCATCGTCGAGCGGTTCGCTGGACTCGTCGGATGTGAATTCGCTTCCGACGGCTACCTCCCCCCGCCCTACGGACGACGCCGAAGTGTTGTCCCAACAGGTTCCAAGCCAGGAGGAGGTGGTCCTGGAGGCGCCGCAAGGCGATCTCCCAGACTCCAGGAGTAAAGGGGATAAACCCCCCCAGGGCTCCAAGTCCGGCTCTAGGCCAGACACCGCTCCGGAACCTTCAAAGGTTCCAGAGTCCGACGAGCGACCTCCTTCCAAGAGGAGCAAGCCCACCGTGCCGGTGACCCCCGTCCAACCGGAGGCGCCGGACAATCTGTTGGAGGTGCTCAAAGGCGCCTCCATCGACGAGGAGCACCGCACCATTATGAGTGCGGTGGTCCAGAAGGTTCAGTCCGCCAAGAGTGGAGTGACTGAAGCTTGTGCTAGCCTTTTAACAGGCTTTGAGGTAAGTAAAGAATGTGTAAATATTATTACCGCATAGACAGTAGCCCCTGATGCTCTGTTTGGCATTCGGGAAGAAAATCCGAATAGAGGATCAAATAAAATTCGCAGGAGTCTAACAAAAAGGAGTCAATATGTGTATGCAGGCTTCTCTGCTGGCGTCCGCCGCACTGACTGCGGAAGTGGACACGCTAAAGCAGAACCTCGAGCAGTCCGAGCAAGAGCTCGGGCGTGCCAAGAAGCAGCTCGAGGACAAGGAAGGTAAGAAATACCTTGTTTAAATATATATATATATATATATATATATATATATATATATATATATATATATATATATATATATATATATATATATATATATAAAGTGCAATTGCAAAAAATGACAGGATTATCGTGGCTATTGTAGGGGCCACGTCTGAGGTGGTGACCCTTAAGCAAGCGCTGGTCGAGGCCGAGAAGAGGGCGGCCACGGAGTGCACCGGGCGGGAGAAGTATGAGGCCCAGGTTGGCAAGGTGCGGCAAGAGCTCCAGGCTCTCATGAAAAAACATGAGAGTTTGGAGCTTGACTCAACGACGCGAGCGTCCGAGCTCGCGGTGGCTATTAAAAATGCCAAGTCTACCAAGGCCGAATCCCAGAAGACCCCGAATCCGGAGCTCTCTAGGAGCATTCGCAGATCTTCCCTGTAGCATGTCCGATGCCGCCGCATTCTATCGAGTCGAGGAGGGCAGCTCGATAGAGAAGGTGTTCTGGTCTCAGTATGCTGAGGCCGGACACCCCGTGCCCCTAAGCGACCAGCTGACGCAACTGGTTGAGCTCCAGAAGGCGGCCGAACAGGCCATGAAGGGCCTCATAGTTCGGCTGTGGCCTGGAGAGGCTCTGCCTGGGAGCTATTTCGGGCTGGTGCGGCGGCTGGTGGGGGCCTATCCAAGGCTCAACATCATCAAGCGCTCCATATGCATTGAAGGAGCCCGTAGGGCCCTTGCCCATGCTAAGGTGCACTGGGGCAAGCTGGATGTTGAGAAGCTTGTGAAGGACGGGCCACCGCCGGGGAAAGAGCATCGCAAGCCCGAGAATTATTATAAGGATGTTCTGAAGGGTGCCTGCCTTATGGTGGATGAATGTTCCAGGGATGTTATTTTTGAGTAAAACTCGCTCGTTTTGTCCTGTGCGCTGAAAACTTGTTCATATGCGCTAAGCAATGCTGTTGGAATTTAAAATATTACCTTCTGTGCGGCTGTTTATCAATTCTGAGAGATGGCGAGTCATCGGCTTCTGCCCCCGTGCCGCTAGTGCTGGGGTGTTCGGGGATAAACCTGAGCGCTCTTTTTCCCATGTTTGGGTCCTTCGAGGGAGGCGCTCAGCACAACGAACAAGGCAATCGGACTATAATGCATGAACACTCTCACTTAGCCATAGAATTCTATAATTTTAAATTTTGGCGAAGCCCCTGGTATTCAGAAGACCAAGTTCGTGGCGCTATCCACGCCTTGGCCGGACAGAGCCGACTCCTCGCTCTAAGCGGCATAAGTCTTTAGGGACTTGAAAAACCTCTCGAACAGCGACCAGCTCTCGCTTCATCATGACAGTCAGTTTTAGCTTTCTCTACTGAGGTGCTCGACCCAGCTCAACTGGGGCACAATCCAGTAGTTCTCCTAGTGCTACCTTAGCCGACACAGCGGAACGTAGGGCACCAAAACATAGGAGCCGGGCAAACCCAACTATTGAACCAAGACATGATTCGGAGCCGATGCATATAATGCTATAAGTTCGGGGTGCCGCACTTGTTAAAGTGTTCAGACTTCTCACACCATATTGAGGGGTACTAAAGCCCCTGGCGTATTTTGGCCGTACCAAAGTGTACGGGTGCAACATGTTGTTAAGGAACATGTATTTGTAAAAAAAAGAGTAATGCAAAAATAGACAAAAGCTATGCACTGTTTATTAAAATGGGCTGCGATCAAAGCAGGACGATACAAATAATGCGATAAGCAAAAGGTTGGACTATTTAACATGTCCGTTCCAGGGGCAGGCTGCGGAATGGTATGCGAAACAGGTATACTGCTCGTGATAGAGACCACCTGGGAGTTCCGTAATGCGGCATGGCTTGTCTGCTTCCCTGGTTCTTGCATCGTTTGGGCGGCAATTGAACAGCCGAACAGGCCTTCCGAAGAATGGAGTTCTGAAAGTAAGAGAAAATTAAAAAATCGGCAGCCCCTAGTGCGGTTTAAGCCGTGTTTCGGGCGTGCCGTGATGGTGCCCCTCCCCCTGTACCCATGGTATTTCTAGAGCGTAGTTATGTACGCGAAGCACTGGCATCGCATTTTTTCGAGGGCTGGGGTTGGGGCCGCATTGCTACGCCTGCTCGAAACGTGCTAGGCGGTCTTGTTGTAGGTTACTCTGGGCGCGCTTGACGGTGTCCGGACGTTTAATGGCCGGACTAGAGAATTGCCTGGAGAGGCTACTTTGTACTTCCGCTGCAAGGGCCGCCGTGTGCTCCTCCATTCGGAGGGAGCGTTCGGTGTTTCCATTGACCGTAATTACTCCTTGAGGGCCTGGCATCTTGAGCTTAGGGTATGCGTAGTGAGGTACCGCGTTGAACTTGGCGAATGCGGTTTGCCCGAGCAGTGCGTGATAGCCACTTCGGAATGGGACTATTTCGAAGATTAACTCCTCGCTTCGGAAATTATCTGGAGATCCGAAGACCACTTCAAGTGTGACTGAGCCTGTATAGTTGGCCTCTACACCTGGTATTACGCCTTTAAAGGTCGTTTTGGTGGGTTTAATCCTCGAAGGATCTATGCCCATTTTCCGCACTGTATCCTGGTAAAGCAGGTTCAGGCTGCTGCCGCCGTCCATAAGGACTCTAGTGAGATGAAATCCGTCAATAATTGGGTCTAGAACCAATGCGGTGAATCCGCCATGACGGGTGCTAGTGGGATGGTCCCTTCGATCAAAGGTGATCGGGCAGGAGGACCATGGGTTGAACTTTGGGGCGACTGGCTCTACCGCGTATATGTCCCTTAATGCGCGCTTCCGCTCCCTCTTGGGGATGTGGGTTGCGTATATCATGTTCACTGTCCGCACTTGTGGGGGAGAACCCTTCTGTCCACTGTTGTTCCATCGCCATCTCCTTGTTTTGGGGTGTCCACCATGTATATGTCATATGACGAGGTGGCTTTCCAGGGCCCAATAGGCGCTGGTTCTTCATTGTCTCCTTCATCGGCCTCCATACCGTCGATGTCTTCGGAGTCGAAGTCGAGCATGTCGGTTAAATTGTCGAAAGTGGCTACAAAGTGGGTGGTGGGTGGGCTTTGAGTTTCTTCATCGTCCGTATCCCAACCTTGCTGACCGTAGTCCGGCCAGGGCTCTCCTGATAAAGAGAGAGACTTTAGTGTCTTCAAAATATCGCCGAAAGCCGAGTGCTGAAAGATGTCCGCGGCAGTAAACTCCATGATCGGCGCCCAATCGGATTCGATCGGCAGGGGCGCGGAGGGTTTGGAGTCCAGAGAGGAGTCTGACTCCTTGGAGTCACGAGTCTCGCGGAGTGCGGGGCTGGTGTTCGGTTCGATCGTCATTGGGATCGCAGCCCCCAAGGCGGCGTCCAACCACCCATCCTCGATCGGCGCAGTTGGCTCCGAATTAAGGGTCGAAGCCGATGCGAGTGCGGCCTATAGGGCACTGTTCGGCGGCAGAGCTAGATCATGCTCGTCATGACAGTGCGGCGCGCTCGGCAGTGGCTCGAATCCGTTGAAGATCAAGTCCCAGCGGATGTCAGCCGTGTAGTTTAAACTTCCAAATCTGACCTGACGGCCAGGGGCATAGCTTTCGATCTGCTCCAGATGGCCAAGTGAATTGGCCCGTAGTGCGAAGCTGCCAAAGACGAAGATCTGTCCGGGGAGGAGGGTCTCACCCTGGACTGCATCGCTATTGATGATCGTAGGAGCCATCAAGCCTAACGGCGACGACACAGAGGAACTCTCAATGAAAGCACCAATGTCGGTGTCAAAACCGACGGATCTCGGGTAGGGGGTCCCGAACTGTGTGTCTAGGCCGGATGGTAACAGGAGGCAAGGGACACGAAGTTTTACCCAGGTTCGGGCCCTCTTGATGGAGGTAAAACCCTACGTCCTGCTTGATTAATATTGATGATATGGGTAGTACAAGAGTAGATCTACCACGGGATCGGAGAGGCTAAACCCTAGAAGCTAGCCTATGGTATGATTGTTGTTCTGTATGTTGTCCTACGGACTAAAACCCTCTGGTTTATATAGACACCGGAGAGGGTTAGGGTTACACAAAGTCGGTTACAATGGTAGGAGATCTACATATCCGTATCGCCAAGCTTGCCTTCCACGCCAAGGAAAGTCCCTTCCGGACACGGGACGAAGTCTTCAATCTTGTATCTTCATAGTCCAGGAGTCCAGCTAAAGGTATAGTCCGGCCATCCGGACACCCCTAATCCAGGACTCCCTCAGGCGTCATTGCTGCCGTCCACGCCGCCACCTCGTACCACGTCTCCCGTTTCTGTGGCAGAGACTCCCATGCCAGCGGCCACGCCATGCAAGCAGCGATAGAAGCCGGGTGCGCGGAGAGCGACGAGTCGGTGGCCAGCGCCTCCGCGTTCGCCGCCATCATCAAGGAGAAGTAGAACACGGGAGGCCGCCGCCGCTTGGGTCCCATGAAGGCCACCGCGGAGGCGACGCCGGTGTACACAACAGGTGTCTTGCCGGACCCTTTTGTTGCGAGGACCTTCATCGACCCCACATGGGCTCCACGGAAGAGGGGAATGTTAGGATGAACTCGAGCCGGTGCTGGCCATGGCGAAGTAGTGGCCGGTGATGAACTCGAACCGGTGCCGGCCACCATCATCTTTGGCACCAGCCAATGATATCGGTTGGGCAGTGGGGAAGCGAGCCATCCTTTGCGCTGAAGCATATACCTCCGAGGCTCCCGGCAGTCCGGTGATCGTGCTGTCGGACATGAGGAACATAAATCGATCGGCGGGCGACCATTTAGGCCAGGTATTATATACCTGTGCTGTCCAGAACTAGCACCACGTAGTTCATTTGAATGTAATGAAATCTGTCATGTTTGTATGAAAATCCGGTATTTTATATGATTTCCGTCGTTGTTTATATGAAATATCAGTTTGTCTACGTGTTTGCGTGAATCTCGTCCGGTTGGTTGAGTTGCTGTCATAATGTGTGCAACTATGGTTGGATGGCGTAATTTGCGGGTCACCGGCGGTCTGTGGGCGGCTCGGGCGGCATTGTGAGACAAAAAAACACAGCTCGTGCGAGCTCGTCTCCAACGTGCGCGCTTGAGGATGCATGACAGCATGAGCACCCGAGCCATTCCTCGTTCATCGGTGGCAAAGGCACCGGTGGACAAAAGGGTCGCCAATATTTTGGCTACCCCGGGCAAGATCCAAACAGCCCCTCCCAATAGATTCAAATCCCTCGTTCGCCATGGAATTTTGCCATGTGTTGTTTTCATGGACTAGCAGGATGCCCGTGCATTGCACGAAACATCAAGATGCATTTTTTTACAAACTCCCGTATGCATGCAAGGGATAATTAATGTCCTCCTTTGCTAGTACCACGAGGCAAACACCATTAATTTTGCATCGATTAGTGTTAGTGGCCTTGTATATCTGCAAATTGTAATTTTGATAGTGGCCCCTTGTTTATAAAAATGGAGGGAGAAAGATGAGAGATAAGGTGAGGAGGAGTGGGGCGTGGTGGTGACTGGTGGTCGGACTGGGCGGAGGCATGGGGATGGACGGCGCATTATGTCTAGGTTTGTATCTCTCTCACACACACCCACGTACGTGGGGACGTGCACGAAGAGAAGAGGTGCACGCACGACGCACGTACTCCCGTCTCTTTCCCAACCACACCCGCGCGGGTACACGGTGGAGCTCATTTCTGTACGAAAAAGGCAGCCCATGTGGTAATTTGGCACGTGTACTAGTTGTCCACTTGGTGGAGGGAGGATCGTCTACCATGGGTGAACAAACTAATTGCGACTTGACGCGTTATGTTAAATTAAAAAAAGAGGCAAACCATGTGGGGCCTACCTTAGAGGCAAGGCTCTATACACTAGATTACTTTTGATGTGTCCCGTTAACTCGCAGAACGAGGAGAAGCTTGCTTAGTACACCGTCTCCCCCGCCCACGGGCGCGGTGGCTCGCAGGATGAGGTGAAGGTTGCTTACGAGTAGTAGTAGTAGTAGTAGTACTGTACGCCTTTACGCCCGCTCCCTCGCCCACGCGCACGGTGGCTCGCAGCACGAGGAGAAAATTTTACTACTCCCTCCGTTTACTCCTCGTCCCTACTACGTACTTTGGTTAGTACTCCCTCCATTTTCTTATACAAGGCCACTATAGAAAATACGTTTTGCATCTATACAAGGCCACAAATAGTAATCGAGACAAAAGTTACTACTCCCTCCTTTCCAGTTTATGGCTCAATTTCAAAGTCTCTCCAACCAAGGTAGACGGTGAGTGGTCGAATTAATTTCGTAGTTTGCACAAGTAATTAGTATGCTCGTTTTTCTCAAGAAGTTATGTTTACTGAGGCATTAATTAGAACGAATGCATGAATGGCCACTAAATTTCATGAACTTGTACATGCATTGGTTAGTTCCTCTTGACACTGCTTGCATCGGGTGATCTAACGCACCTCGAAATCCAACATGTAATGGTACTACTACTAGTATAGTAGAACTGAGACTTATCAAACGGAAAAACGGATGTTTTTTAGATGAGCCCTATAAACCCTAGTGGGTACGTACTTCGTAAAAACAGATTTTTCCAAAACTAAGTCGCTCCCTTTCATGAATTTTGTAGTATACTCATCCGTCGACGCTCCCTTTCATGAATTATGTACTTCCTGTCGCCGACATGTGGGACATATAGCAACCGGGTCGACGTGTCAAGCACCAAATAACAGTGCAGAACAGCAGGGGGACGCATCCCACTCGTACCGGCCCAGTAGTAGTAATGAGCAATGAGACGTCAAATCACAATGCCGCACCTTCCCAGACGAACGAAGCAACCATTATTTCACACTTCGGTTCGCCATCATCTCAAACCATGTAGTATTGCTTCTGCGTCAAGAGAAACACGTGCATCGCCTTGGTACATCATGACACGTGGGACCGCATGACAGGCCATGCTCCCCCGGCGATGGCTCAGTAAAATCACCTCATTTTTACTATACTTCCTCCGTATCGGTTTACTACATGGCATGCACGTCGTTCTAGGTTGAGAATTTAACTGGCTATATATGTGATGAACAGTACTCTAGCCTTTTAAAAAAATGTATACTTTTGTACAGTAGTACTATCGATGGATTGCGCCATGGAGCAAAAGTTGAAATTAAAAACAAAGGTGGTACATATAGAGAGCACTCGTCCCCAAATTATGCATATAGTACTATTAAAAAAGCTAGTACATGCTTAATTGGGGTGCTAAATTCTATTAAAGAAATACTAGTAGTATGTACATACTGAAGAGTTAAAGTAACGAGAAGAAACATAACATAGTTCTGCTGGGGGCTCAGCACAACACACCCCTCAAAATAAACAAAGCACACATGAAATTAAACTATGCAACTAATCCGGTAGACACTGCATTAGAAGTTTAGAACCACCAGGATCAACGACACTGCCACCTTACTTGGAGTCCTCATCCACGTCCTCGACTTCATCCTTGTCCCTCTCCCTCTTGGACGATACTTCTTTGCTTGAACCGCACACTTGGCTGTTGCTCTTCATCCAACCCTTGTAGATATTGAAACAAAGGTAGCCATCCATTGCAGTGTAGTGGATGTGGTCTATATCTAGTACATTTCACCGCCATGCATGACGATGAACGTGTAATGAGGTTTCTCCAGTTTATGGTACGAAGGGTGAACCATGGCTCCTGCCAGGGTCAGCATTGAAGGCTGACGAGAGGGCACCAGCCGATTCTTCTGGAGGTCGAAGGGGTTGCCTACAACGAGGCATATCCGACCCATGACTTCTTTGTCGTTCTTAAAGTCTATAGTAACGAATTTCACTGTTTTGTCCTTGAGGAAGTTCTTAAAATCCTGGCACGCAACGTCGACATGGCATATGTGGTAGACCAAGCAAACGTTATGTACGCAAACCTGGATCACGGCGGGCTTCTTCCTCTCTTTGTCCTTTAGATCCTTCTCTGGTCCCAGGACTGTGGTGTACTCAACATCTAGCCCAGCAACCCACTCATCATCTGAGTTTTCGAACATGCGTCTGAAGCGAGAAAGGCATCCTTTCACCGTCGTGGAAGAACAGGTGTAGATGACGTCGAACTCATCACCGGTGATGGTTCTAACCTTGTACTCACCGCCGATCGTGGAGATTTGGGACGCCATGGATTTGGGAGGAGGGTTAGGATTAGTGGAACTGCCGTAATGTGAATGGACGAGATGACTAGGAGCGAACCACCGTAGTATTGAAGGACGTGCGGGGACGAGTAGGAGCGAACTGCCAGCGTGCGAACGGCAGGGTAGTGGCTTTCCATTCTCCCATGATACGGGCTTCCGAGAGCCCTTGGATCTGAGATCGAATGGTTGCATGGCATGATTCTAGACCTATGGGTGAATATCCTATCCTGGAGGGTTATTCTGCAAATTTTCAGCAACTTAGCATGCGACCGTTTGATCTCCGATCCAAGGGCTGCTAGTAGCCCGTATCATGGTCGCGCCTACCACGACCGTCGCGCCGCTCGCGTGGTCGCGCCCTTGGAGATTTAACACGATGCGTTAGGCTATCTGATGTTGGCATGTCATACATAGTCATCACTTAGTCACTCATACTACAACAAGGTTGGCTATAAGGTTGGCTATAAGTGTATTTTTTTACCCCTCTCTATCTCTTTCTTCGTAATGGAGGTGGTCAGGAATCGGGAGACTCACGCCGGTCGTAGCGCCGTAGTTAAAATGATAATGGCAAGTCAAATCACGGGGCCCCACCTGTCCAGCAGTAACTCGCTGTCAAATCACACAGCCCTACGTTTGTAGCAGCCTACTCCCTCGTCTTCTCGCGTCTCTGTCAAACCGACTAGGCGGAACTGCCCCGCCTACCACGCAGGAAAAGCCCCGCCCTCGACTTTTAAATACAACTAAATCCACTTAAGAATCCAATGATATACTTTTTGTGACATAGTAACTCATATTTAGTTAGTCAAATGGATGACCTAGAACTACGTGAAGGCCCTATAAACCGAGACGCCTAAAAATAAAAAAACTGAGACGGAGAGGGTAGTTCAGCACGTATCTTTTTAGATCAATATAGTCAGGATTCACCAAGGAGCAAAACCAAGTGGTAGGCTGCTCCTGTCGTGTTGGCGTAGCAACTCAAGCAGGGTCAGTCTGCACATGAAATGGCGACACACTTAACAGGACCCCTTTGGCCGACATGTGGCTCATCCACCGTCTTTTTCCACGTGCGATGCACCAAATTACAGTTCGGAGCAGCGGTTGAAATTGGAGGCACCCCAGTCGTAGCGTCGCAGTAGTAGAAAATGAGCGATGAGGGGTCAAATCACAAAGCCCCACCTTTCCCGCATTAAGCTGGACGGATGAAGCAACCATCATTTCACTCTAGGGCGCAAGAGCATAAAGAAAAGAGAAAACAATGATGCGTGCGGCAGCTACCTAGGGCACCCTTGGGTAGGGGTCTCCACTACAGATCCTTTTTTTGAAAGCGCCTCCACTACAAATCGGCTTCTCCCTCATCCTCTTGAAGAAAACCGATGATGAGTGCGGCGGTAGGGTTTGTAGGAGTACTACGGCGTGCGGGGCCATGTCATAGTAAACGGGTTCGAGTCGACGCCTTAAATATGTGTGGGCCGCTTGGTTTTACAGGAACGAGGCAGCATTTTGGGTTCGGGAACCAGTGGAGATATAGTACGTACAAAAAAATGTGGACGTAGGTTCGACCAAAAGGCAATGATGCATGGGCCCTGCATTTTGATATACCCGGGGCCACGTGAAATTTGCTACTCTACTCAAAACTAGTAAGGTACACATGTATTGAATGCATGAGATTTTGAAACCAAATTATAAATACACACTATAGCATGTAAAGCTTTGAGTCATATATGCATGATGTAGATGTTCATTTAGTTCTTATAGTTCATCTCATTCAAAATCAATTAGTTTTATAAAAATGTTAAGATTCATGGGGTTGTGCATTGTAAATCATAAAGTAAAAAACAAATAATGGCAATTCATTTAGAAAAAATAATCAATTATAATATAGAAGATTCTAGAACAAAGGACACTAGTAGAAAAAGGGCATTCAGTCCCGGTTCATAAGGGCCTTTAGTTCCGGTTCTGGAACCGGGACTAAAGGGTCGGTACTAAAGCCTCCCCCTTTAGTGCCGGTTCTTACTGGAAATTTTATGATTTTTTTTGAAATTTTTTTAGAATTCTTTTTTGAATTTCAAATTTCTGAATTATTTTAATCTCTAATCACCCCTCATCACTGCTCAATTTAACCTTTAATCTCTAATCACCCCTCATCCTTCCAAACCATCTAACTTCCCAAACGGTCACCCATCCTCTCACTACTGCAGCCTGAGCACGCTTAACTTCCTGGTTCTATTCTCCCTCGTTTCCAAGTCTGCACTTGTTGTTTTCTTGACAATAGTAAGATGTCAATCCTATTAACCCTCAGGAATTTAGCTTGAGCATGAAGTCACACATTTCACTGTTTGAGTTTGAAATTATTGTTCTAAAAATCAATAATTATTTAGTAACACTAATATTTCTTGAATAAGTAGTTTGACCAGATTTGACCAAAATTCAAAAAACTAAAATAATTATTTAGTAACACTAATATTTCTTGAATAAGTAGTTTGACCATTGTTTGACCACAGTTTGACCACAGTTTGACTATAGTTGACCAAAATTCAAAAAAACTGAAATGATTATTTAGTAACACTAATATTCTTGAATAATTATTTAGTAACACTAATACTTCTTGAATAAGTAGTTTGACCATAGTTTGACCAGATTTAACAAAAATTCAAAAAAAAACTGAAATTTGAGCATAACTTTTTTCCTTTTAGAATTTGAGGATTCTAAAAATTTGCAAACAGGCCGTAGGCGGTCAAAATCGGAAGCGGATTTTCGTTCTTCACATTTTGATATATTATACGTTTTTTTCCGACATCGTATGCAAAAGTTATAGCCGTTTTACATTTCCCTACATTTTTTGCAAAACATGTCCAAATTTAAGTTTTTAAATTTTCCTAACTAGTAGATGTAGTAATATAACTACCTCTCGAAGGATTTTATTTTTTGAAGTTTTGATCATTTTCTTTTGATTTTTTCGAAACAAAAAAGGCGATCCACAAGGGGGGGGGTAGAGTTTGAAAATGGGACCTTTAGTCTCGGTTTGAGACACAAACCGGGACTAAAGGGCATTGCACCCTTTAGTCTCGGTTTGTGTCTAAAACCGGGACTAAAGGTCTAATTTTTAGTCCCGGTTTGAGACACAAACCGGGACTAAAGGGCATCGCACCCTTTAGTCCCGGTTCGTGCCACAAACCGGGACTAAAGGGCTCAGGTGAACCGGGAGTAATGCCTTAGCCGCACGAACCGGGACTAATGGGCTGACCCGGCCTGGACCTTTGCCCCCTTTTCTACTAGTGGGAGAAGTGCTTGTGTTTTGAGGTTTGTGCATTATGCTTAAGTTCAACCATGGAGTCTTCTAAATTGTACATGTGGCAGATCTGGTGGAATGTTGATGATATCCAACGACCAGTAGTGCTCGGGTTAGCTTCATCCAGTGACCATCTTTCAAAGTTATTGTCACACTATATAGTTCTTGTGCCATAGTTGCATATTTTGGAAAAAAGCTACTAGTGGGTTGTACTATCTATTTAGGAATAGAAGATGTATACATGGAAGTTGTAGGGAAAGAGATGACATGGAGCATCTCAATTCCTATGAGTAGGGATTGGAAAAGAGATGTAATTTGGTTCACATCATAGGAACTTTTCTATTGAATCTAGAGATGACATGTATCTCAATTCCTATGAGGAGGGATTAGAAAAGAGATGTAATTTGGTTCATATCATAGGAACTTTTCTATTGAATATACGCTAATGTTTATTTTCCTTTGAAATTAAGGGAGTATAGGAATCCATTCATATGAACCAAGTGGCTCTAAAGCTATAGAAATGATATCATGTTTATTTCCTTTGAAATGTGGAATATATGAATCTATTCCTATGAACCAATTGGCTCTAAAGGAAAAGATCCTATAAAAATCATATCATATAGAGTTCCTATGATATTCCTCGACACTAAAGGATGCTTGAAATTGCTACGGGTGATACGATGGTCTTTCTTTGTAGACTCCTCACCCATATTTATAGTTACCTCTCGAAGATGAATGAAATGATATATACATGGTATTCTACATGTGCAATTTGGTACACGAAAACTCGGTAAAAGTTTGCGAGGTTCGAATTTTCAATAAGGCTATATGCACTGCATTTCGAAATGGAGGGAGCATATGGCAGTTGCTAACACTCACGTGGAAGATTTGTGTGTAGGAGGAGTGGCTATTCTGTTAAATGACATGGCAAAACTGACACTGTCGGATGCTGATCTAACGGTTCTTACGACGTTCGTCAGGAAAAGGCTTGTGGC
Organism: Triticum dicoccoides; assembly: GCF_002162155.2. Taxonomy (NCBI): domain Eukaryota; kingdom Viridiplantae; phylum Streptophyta; class Magnoliopsida; order Poales; family Poaceae; genus Triticum; species Triticum dicoccoides. Next base: position 500,423,869 of record NC_041390.1, on the reverse strand, counting down.
GAACATTTGTCGGATAATGATTTACGGACACATGCATTGCATTCATACGTGCCCCCTCTCTCTCACGCACACGCACCCTCACGAGTCACGACTCTCCCAAGTCCTCTCGCAGACTCGCACGTCGCACCCACCGTCTATCTGCAGGTAGACGTCACGCACATATGTGCTCTTCACACCCTACCCTCAGAACTTCTAAAAAACAAAAGACGGCGTGCACATTTTATTTTAGCTCACACGTCACACACTTATACTATTACTCTTGCGGCGAACGTTCTTTGGGCGTAGTATATTGTACTCTCACGAAGAGAAGCGGTGCATGCATGCACTAGTTCTCTCACACCCACTCGCGGGTACACGTAGGAGCACATTTTTTTGAAGCTGGTACAACAAAATCACTCCACTATATATAAAAGCAGGAGCCTTAGCGCTTGCTTTACTAGGGTTCCTCTCATTCACTCTCTCATGCTCTCCAGATCTAAGCAACACATAGGTGGCCACACTCTCTCTCAGCTCACGGCTGGTCGCAAATCCGGCAGGACAACCTTGACTGGGGAAGGGGTGTAGGTGCATCGTTCATGCTGTCGTTAGCGGTGAGGGAGGAGACCAACGGCTGCCCGCCCATCCCGATCGGCGGCCGTGCTGTTCTGTCCGAGAAAGCGCCGGCTCGGGAGGGCCTCCGACCCCTTCTTCCTCCCTGCGGTATTGTGCCCAAGATGCGGCCTCCCGACGCCGTATTTGCCACATGCCGACGACCCTCAGGTATATATTCCTTCGAAACCTGCCTTGCTCTACTGCCCCAGCTCCCTTCGTGTGGATCCTTTTGTACTTCCGTCCGCTGTTCCAAAGCCACCTAGACTTCTACTATTATTAGAAGTAAAGCTTGTTCATACAGTCGACTCAAAGCATTGGTTCAAATAGGGAAGAAAGTGGGAAAGCTGTAGCATGAATCTAGGACTTGGTTCTAAGAGGAAACGGGGGAAAGTAGCAATATCTGTCACTGCTTAAATAATCATATTTCGTATTTGCGCAAATAGGGATGTCTGTCTCCATATCGTTTCGGGATGTCTATCTCCATATCATTTCTATCCACGCAATCAAAAGCACACACCTCAGTTTTAGTACAACTGCGCAAAATGAGATGGCTATCCCTCGTTGCCGTCGTCTAACCTCCCATCTTCAAGGTATCCCTACATTGGTAGTAACTAAGGTAGAATGACCAACGCAATCTAAAAGAAGCTGATTTGTACGTTTTACTTCCTGATTGCAGTGTAGGTACGAGCGAAAACAACTGCATCCTAGTCCGGAATGCACTTTCTACCAGTTCATCCATGGACCGAGGACTAGCTGGCATGGCTGCATGATGGTTTTTTGGATAGGTGCGCAGACAAGAGGCATTGTGGTCTGCTTATTTCTGCAAACAGCAGTGCTTAAATTTAGTGGAATGCACAAGCATTCAGCTGGTCAGTACACTGCATGGTTCATTTCAGCATTCCAGCTGAGACTACAATTATAATTGGTTATTATGGAATGAGAGAACCTAACCTTGGATGATGGAAACAAGAAAAAACCAGAGTGAACTCCAGGAAACTTAAGCCTGCCGGGAGGCCCTTTGCTCAGAGAAGCCTTGCTTGTTTTTTCCTGATTTGTAAACCTTCTCACAACTTTGTCTTTTGCTGTGAACTAGTATATGTTTGTTATGTTCTATGAGTCATTGAGATGTATAAAATTTCTTAACTTATGATTTTCAAGTTTTTTATGAAGACAAGTTTAATGTGAGTGTTCCGCATGAGCGCTGGACTAGCGTGTGAATGTTTGGAATTTATTACATTGTGGCCTCAATTAACTGCATGAACCACTGTAACCTGATACATAGTTGCTTATATGTCAGACAGCAGATTGTTGATTGTTAGCTGGTCGATAGCCTAGTGTTGAAGCGAGCCGAGCCAATGTGCCGTGTTTTGCACAACTGCTTACAAGTGGGGTAGCACCAACAGTGTTTACAAGTACTTATGTATACGTCGGTGCAGGTTCTCGAACGAGTGCTCTATTTCATCAAAACACACACTGCTCGTATGATAAACCATGACAACTTATGTCTTACCATGCCATATTCATGAAAAAACTAGTGAGGACGCATATGTTTCGGCAACAATTACGATGGTTCTCACATGATTCACGGGCACACAAAAGTAGCAGCAGTTCCCATAGACGGATTCAAACAGAGTACTAGCCCCAGAGGGGTCGATAACAGGCAAGGTTCGGATAATTAGATCCAAACTACTATTAAACACTAGCTGGGGTAACTATTTCATGCCTCGATCTAATTTGGGCTGGACACAAGATGGACCTTGCCATGAACATCATCGAGGACGTCCCGCAGCAGCTCAATCCTGTGAACCTTCATGAAGACAACCTTGTGGCCTTGCCACTGATAAACTTGTTTGTGGAGGCATGCCACGTCATCTTCCTGCGTAAGCTTGACAAGAACAGTATGCCTCACAAACGAAGGAGTAGTTTTGAACTTATTGTGCTTTAGTACACCCTGGACGACACACCTGACAACAGTGAGGCTGGAATACAACTCTTCATTGCTATAACCCCAAATGGCTTCCAGGATCCAACATCCTAAGAACTCTGTTTTCCTAGTGCGTATATTCATGTTGTCCGCCTCATAGCGAGTGACATGTACAACCACATAATCCTTGTCTGCATCAGGGCTCTAATTGAAACAGAAACAAATTCTGAGTTACTTTTCAGTATAAGAAACACAAGTTATTTGAACTACATGTATAGAATGGCATCGACGCTAATAAAATTTTGCATTATTAATCACCACATACTTCCTTTTCTAAAAA
>NC_041390.1:500413897-500420290 GCF_002162155.2 Triticum dicoccoides | reverse complement strand
CGGGGGCTGTAACCTCAAACAGGACGTTGACCATCTCAGTAGTGGCCATGAGCGTATCTGGGGTCGGCTCAGTGGTTGCCTCCATCTTCTTGGAGCTCTCTGTCTCGTGGGGATTAGCCTCCCGCGTCTGCTCCAATATCGGCAGATCTTTGCCTGGTTCTCCTTGGTCCATCATGAAACTGACGAATACTAGGAGACCACTAAAAGGAAAACACAATCGCAATGACAATGAAATAAAAAAGAGAGTGAGGATCGGTTACTGCTTTGCGAAAGTTCTTTTTTTCTCTGAACGAAAATATACCAACATCACGGATCCGCTTACCTTCCCTTCGTTCGGAGAGAAGAACAGTGGCAGATGCGAGTGTTGCCTTTCTTGAAGACGGTGAGGGAGAAGGGGATTCAGCGAAGAGTGAAATGATGGTTGCTTCATCCGTCAAACTTAGACTACCGGGAGGTGGGGTTTTGTGATACGACGGCTCGTTACTGCCACGCTATGACCGGGGTGACTCTTCGCCTGCATACTGCCTTCTAATTTGGTGGATGGAATTTGGGCCTGCGCGCTGCATGGCCTGCATGTCGGTGAAGGAAAGTATAACGACATTCAGTAGAGGGAGACATTTCAATGGCCTAGGAGGAGCCAGAAGCGGTAGAGTGTCTCCACTGTACTAGTAGTAATTGTTTTTCTGGGTACCTGTAGAGTGTCTCCAGTGTACTAGTAGTAATTGTTTCTCTGGGCCCAAGACAAAACAACCCATCCACACTAGTAAATAGTAAAATCAAGTCAAAAGCCCATATATTTACTGAATTGACGGATGGGTATGTCGAAGAGCAAAAAGAGGAGTTTCAGGTGGGCAAAAGAGCTTCTGAACGTGCCGGGCTTCTATTTACAACATATTGTGGTCATAATCCAGTAAATTTTACGACCCAGGATGTTCATTCTATTGACCTGACCGATCCATTTGACTGTGACTGCCGAAAATAGTGCTGGAGTTAGATGTTGTTGCCCTTTTCAATCTGGTTTTTTTGTAAACCTGATGAACAATTAACCCTCGTGCTTTTGTACAGTTTGTAAGCTGGAGTTAGATGTTCCCGCCCTTTTCAACTCGGCTGTGACTGTCATATTTTCTTTGAAACAAGGCAAATGGCTTGCCATTCGTTTAATTTAGAGTGAAATATTGTAACAAATCCCAACCAAGGGAAATAACATCACTCTCGCCGGCTGCTTGAGCTCACTATGCATTACATAAGCCAAGTGATTAGCCCCCACCAGCACCCACAAACTTATATCGAACTAGCACATCAAATGGGATGTATATTTTCATAGGAAAGGCTGCATGACCATGACAGATTTGGATTCTGACATTTGGGACCCACGAGGAAATAGCCTATCCAAGGTGGTGTCGACTTACTAGCCAGTCAACAAACGATTCTGCCAACCAGCCGTTGGATTGACATCCAACATCTGTCGTGTATCTTCTATCTCTTGTCTTCTTCTTCCTCCAGCCGCCCAAACCAAACCACCCCATCGTCTCCGCCTGCTCCCGCCTCCCATGGCTGGCTGCGCCTCTGCCGCCCTACCATATGTACCCTCCAACGTTGGCTAGTCCCTCCCTCTATTCCCCCACACATCCTGTTATTCTCCGGCGACGTCAGCGCCAACATGCACCCGCACCCGAACTAGTCAACCCTCGTACTCCCCTCCGCCTGCGACTGGACCGGTGCATCTTCAACGGCTCCTGTTCGTTCCGTCCGAGGCCTCGCCATTGTCCTCCGCCTTGCGGCCTTGGTTCGCTCGCCGTGCGCGATGCGCAGCCCTCTTGCGTTGTCAACGTCGTCAACAACCGAGAGGAACAAGGAGATGACTGTATGTGGAGAGGATGACAGTAGGGACCCACCAGCGTCATGGCAGTACGCAAGCAAGTGCATCTATAGTACAAGCCCAAAAATATGGTTCCTCCTAATGGTTGGACATCTGGGGCTCACGCCATTGTCAACATAGTCAATAAACGAGAGAATTACACTACGAGCAGCTGACACCAGGGACCCAGCAAGTTGCGCAGTTTTTTTTGAGGAAGAAGCAGTTGTTGTTTATACTAGTTTTAGCGACGGATCAGGGTAACAACGGGGCTGTGCGGGGGCTGTGGCCCATCTAGCCAGGGTTTTATTTATGTTTACCACATCATGAGCCCAGTTGTGTTTTTTTCTTGCTGAAAATGGCTAGCCCAGTTCTATTTTTTTAAGAAATACCCAAACAAGGCCTACTTGCTTTATCGGCCCTGCTGGGCTGCAAATCTTTCAAGACGAGGAGAGTTTCATTGGGTTTGCCTAGAAATGGGCTACACATTTTTTAAACACATCAAACCGGGAATTAGTTTCAATTTTTTTTCATTACAAGATCTTAAATTCCATTGATTTTTATGCGTGGACAATTATTTGGATTTTATATTTATATAAATTATTTTTCAAAATAGTTTGAATGTGAATCGATATTTTTGGATTAAAAACAGTTGACCGCACTGAAATATGCAAAATTTCGTATACTTTTTAACCGTGGCCACAATATGGGGTGTAATGCTAACAAAAAGAAGATGGGCTCCAAAAAAATTCTTAAGAATTAGCAAATGGGCTGTACATTATTAGAAATAATTGCAGATGGGCTGTATGTTGTTTTCCACAGATTTGAGGCTGACTTGTGCGCCTACTACAGGTTGACGCGTATGCTTTCATAAAAAAAGGTTGACGCACACGCAACGCCCTGTCAACTTAGTCAACACACGAGAGCAGTGACTGTTGGATGTCCATCCAACGGCTGTCGTGCTTCTTCAATCTCTGCTCTTCATGCTCCAGCCGCTCAAACAAGCACCGGCAGGACTGCCTGCTCCCTCCTCCCGCGGCCGGCTATGCTGCCGTGTAGGCCTCACGGCCCCACCGTACTCCCATCGCTGGCCTAGCCATCCCTCTACTCACCCACACATGCTGTTATTCTCCGGCGATGACAGATGAACCAGTAAACACTCGTACTCCTACGCGTGGGAAACAACTGCCGAGTATTACCTGGCTCCGTGTCGTTCCCTTCCTAGGCCTCGCAGTCGTCCACCGCCCTGGTGCTCTCGGCACGGCCTGGTCAACATGGTCAATGAACGACATCCATCGGAAGTGGACTGTACGTGGAGAGGCTGACAGCTGGGTCCGCGGACGCACGCAAGGAAATGCCTCCTTATTACGCGCAAAATAATGATTCCTCCACCTGATAGCTAGGACCCATAGGAAGGGCCTCTGTATTTCACCAAAAAAATGTTCCCCCGCTTGCAGGTCGGACCCACCAGCTATATCTTCGCACGCAAGGAAGTGCCTCCTTATTACGCTCAAAAAATGAATACCCCTGTTAGCTGGGACCCACCATATTGTTGGGCTAACTTGTTGGCCTACTAAGTTGACGGGGACGGAGGGCTTTGTCAACTTAGTCAATACTCCAGTGACCGTATGATGTCCATCCAACGGCCATAGTGCTTCTTCAACCTCTGGTCTTCTTGCTCCAGCCACCCAAAGCAGCGCCGGTCGTGTCGCCTTCTCCTGCCTCCCATGGCCGGCTGTGCTACCGCGGAGGCCTCACCGCACCCATACTACTCCCACCACTGGCCACGCCATCCCTCCACTCACCCACACCCCCTATTATTCTGCGGCGATGGCAGCCTCACACCGCAGCCGAACCAGTGAACGCTAGTACTCCTCTCTGCATGGGCATCCACTGCTGCATCTTGCCCGGCTCCGCGTCGTCCCCTTCCTAGGCCTCGCCGCCATCCACCGCCGTGGTGCTCTCGGCGCGGCGTGGTCAATGTGGTCAACGACCAACTTCCATCGGAAGAGTACTGTACATGGAGAGGCTGACAGCTGGGTCCACGACAACCACAAGGAAGTGCCTCCTTATTATGCGGAAAATAATTATTCCTCCACCTGACAGCGGGGACCCACTAGACGGGCCACCAGTATTTTGCGAAAAAAATCATTTCCCCCTGACTACTGGGACCCACCGGATGGGCCATCGTATTTCGCGAAAAAACGTTCCCCCCGCTGTCAGCTCGGACCCACCGGAAGTGCCTCCTTATTACGCATAAAAAAATGAATACTCCCCCGGCTAGCTGGGACCCACCTTGGTGGGAGGCTGACTTGTGGGCCTACTAAGTTGACGAGGACGAAGGGCTTTGTCAACTTAGTCAATATGAACGATTCTAGCTCCAGTGATCGTACGATGTCCATCCAACGACCGTAGTGCTTCTTCAACCTCTGGTCTTCTTGCTCCAGCCGCCCAAAGTAGCGCCGGTCGTGCCGCATGCTCCTGCCTCCCGTGGTCGGCTGTGCTGCCGCAGAGGCCTCACCGCCCCTACTATTCCCACCGCTAGCCAGGCCCTGCGGCGACGGCAGCCTCACACCACAGCTGAACCAGTGAACCCTCGTACTCCTCTCCACACAGGCTTCCACTACCGCATCTTCCCCAGCTCCGCGTCGTCCCCTTCCTAGGTCTCATCGTCGTCCACCGCCGTGGTGCTCTCCATGCAGCGTGGTCAACGTGGTCAAGGAACGACTTCCATCGGAAGAGTACAGTACGTGGAGAGGCTGACAGCTGGGTCCACGGCCACAGCCCAGTTTTTTTGTGATTCGCCAAGTAAGTCGCTTTGTCCGGCCTATTGGGCTGCAAATCTTTCAAGACGAGGAGAGCTTTCATTCGGCTGGCCGGGAAAATGGCCCATCAGTAATGAGAAATGGGTTGTACATTTTTAAAACACATCAAACCGACAATTAGTTTTAAATATCTTTTTTTATTTCAAGATTTTAAATTACATTAATTTTTATGCATGGAGAATTTGTTGGATTTTATATTGATATACATTTATTTTTAAAATCAGTTTGAATATGAGTCGAAATTTCAGGATTAAAAATAGTTTGGACCGCACCGAAATATGCAAAATTTCATATAATTTTTTAACCGTGGCCACAATATGGGCTGTAATGCTAACAAAAAGAATATGGGCTCCAAAAAATACCTTAAGAATTAGCAAACGGGCTATAAATTATTAGAAATAATGGCAGATGGGCTGTATGCTGTTTTCCACAGATTTGAGGCTTTCCTAAAGAAAAGGTTGACACACAAGCACTGATTGTTGGATGTCCATCCAACGGCCGTCGTGCTTCTTCAATCTCTGCTCTTCCTGCTCCAGCCGCTCAAATAAGCGCCGACGAGACTGCCCGCTGCCTCCTCCCCGCGGCCGACTGTGCTGCCGCGCAGGCCTCACCGCCCCACCGTACTCCCATCGCTGGCCTAGCCATCCCTCTACTCACCCACACCTGCTGTTATTCTCCGGCGACGGCAGACGAACCAGTGAACCCTCGTACAGTCGTGCTCCCCTCCTTGTGGGAAACAACTGCCGAGTCTTCCCAGCCTCCGAGTCGTCCCCTTCCTAGGCCTCACCATCGTCCACCGCGGTGGTGCTCTCAGCGCGGCGTGGTCCATGTGGTCAACGACCGACTTACATCGGAAGAGTAATGTGCGTGGAGACGCTGACAGATGGGTCCACGGCCGCAGCAAGGAAGTGCCTCCTTATTACGTGCAAAATAATTATTCCTCCACCTGACAGCGGGGACCCACCGGACGGGCCACCGTATTTCGCGTAAAAAACGTTTCCCCCTGACTGCTGGGACCCACCAGCTACACCTTCGCATGCAAGGAAGTGCGTCCGGGCAAAATAAAAAATGATTCGCCCCCTGACTGTTGGGACCCACCAGCTACATCTTCACACGCAAGAAAGTGCCTGAAAGTCGGGACCCACCTGGTCGAAGCGTACATAGCGTTGTCATTCTGGTCGCGAACGTGTATGTACATATATACTGGTGGATGTAGAGGCGCGCTCGTGTCGTAGTAGAGGCGCGTACGTGTCGTAGTAGAGGCGCGCACGTAGCATGTACACGTACGTACAGTGGCCAGGGTGCAAGAAAGAAAATACGGCCATGTATGTGTACATACGGGCGGGGTCTCGAACACCTACTCGCGCATACGTACGACCATGGCTCGTGTACATGGCTGGGTCAGAACGGAGAAACAATGCTGTCGTTGTGTTCATGGGGAGGCAACGGAATGCGTCGTGTTCATGGGGAGGCAACGGAATGCGTCGTGTTCATTGGGAGGCAACGGAACGCATGGGAGCCAACCGGCTGGGTCAGAACGGAATGCGTGGTCGTGTTCATCGGGAGGGCCTGGACGGAACAGGCGATGGAAACAAGGCCTGGCGTACCGCACAACAGAGGAAACGAACCTCCTACGTTCGGAACGGGGTCCTGTTGATCGGGAGGGGTTTGGCGTACCGCAAAACGGAGGAAACGGACCTCCTACGGTCGAAA
>NC_041390.1:500347674-500413733 GCF_002162155.2 Triticum dicoccoides | reverse complement strand
GACGAAACAAACCTCCTACGGTCGAAACGGGAGTCCTGTTGATCGGGAGGGGTGTGGCGTACCGCAAAACAGATGAAACGGACCTCCTACGGTCGAAATGGGGGTCTTGTTCATCGGGAGGGGTGTGGCGTACCGCAAAACGAGACTCCACGGGACACTGTTCATCTCCACCGTCGACCTCCTCCACCCTCCACGGGCTACCCTCGACCTCCTCCAGCCTCCACGGGCTCCCGTTCATCCAGCCTCCACCGCGCGCTACTCCACCGGCTACTGTTCAACCACCCCTCCACGAGCACCCCTCCACCGTCTACTGTTCATCCAGCCCTCCACACCACGGGGTCCTGTTCAACCACCACTCCACGGGCACCCCTCCACCGTCTACTGTTCATCCAGCCCTCCACCACACCACGGGGTCCTGTTCATCCAGAGGCAACGCCACCGCTCACTGTTCATCCAACCCCCCCGCAACGCTCACTGTTCATCCAATCGATCCGCTTCAGTTCAGTTAACAGCCATCGATCGATTGCTCGGGTTCAGTAATGAGTAGCCTGAAGTGCAATCGCTCGAGTTCAGTTAGAGCCCAACGCCTCGCTTGGGTTCAGTTAGAGCCAACGCCTCACACACACGCGCGTACGTGTATGAGAGAAATGTGCATCGCTCGGCCCCTGACCTCCCACGTAACCAGGAACTCCCCGAAATTTTCCTCGCCCTCACTTCTACCACGGTTTTTTCTGTCATGGACGGCCCAAAGAATGTCATGCAGCTGCATCTCCGGCCCGCCCAGGACGAAAAGCCCATTTTCTGTCATGATTTTTTGTCATAGAAGTAGGAGCCCACCACATCTATGATGATACCAGGTTTTGTCACAATTATCGTCATAGAAGTGTCATATGTATGACATAATTTTTTTTCGTCCGGCCCAAAATGTCACGGATGTGTCTTTTTTTGTAGTGTTCTGAGTGGAAGCTATGAAAGGATCGGTGTAGTTGACTAGAGGGGGGGTGAATAGACAACTGATAATTTTTAGCTTTCTTTATCAATTTAAACTTTCCATCAAAGTAGGTTGTCTAGATATACAACTAGGTGAGCAAACTATATGATGCAACAACAATAAGTACACAAGCAAGCCAGGGATGTAACACAAGATAAGCTTGCACGAGTAAAGGGACGAGATAACCAAGAGTGGAGCCGATGAAGACGAGGATGTGTTACCGAAGTTACTTCCCTTTGAGAGGAAGTACGTCTTCGTTGGAGCGGTGTGGAGGCACAATGCTCCCCAAGAAGCCACTAGGGCCACCGTATTCTCCTCACGCACTCACACAATGCGAGATGCCGTGATTCCACTATTGGTGCCCTCGAAGGAGGCGACCGAACCTTTACAAAACGGTTGGGGCAATCTCCACAACTTAATTGGAGGCTCCCAACAACACCACGAAGCTTCACCACAATGGAGTATGGCTCCATGATGACCTCAACCGTCTAGGGTGCTCAAACACCCAAGAGTAACAAGATCTGCGAGGGATTAGTGGGGAGGAATCAAATTTCTCTTGGTGGATGTGTAGATCGGGGCCTTCTCAACCAATCCCTAGGAAATCAACAAGTTTGATTGGCTAGGGAGAGAGATCGGGCAAAAATAGAGCTTAGAGCAACAATGGAGCTTGGGGGTGGAAGAGGTAAGTCAACTCGGAGAAGAAGACTCCCCTTTTATAGTGGAAGAACAAATCCAACCGTTATCCACCAACTCAGCCTGCGACGCACGGCAATACCGCACCGGAGACGCGGTACTACCACCAGGGCCCGCAGTACTACCTCAAGGCACTGCAGTACTACCGCCCATGCAGCAGTATCCAAAACAACCCTCATGCGATGAAGCAGAGGGCGATAGAACCGCTGGCGCGGTATTACCGCTCCCCCTTCCGGTACTACCGCAAGGCAGGGATAGTACAGATTTGTGAAGGCACGGACATATAAAAATACATCCGTGGCAACTTCCGCTGAGTTTAGATCTATGCAAAAATCCGACACCGTAGTACCGCAAGCTAGGAGCGGTACTACCGCGTAGGGCGTGGATGTAAAAAATTACATCCGCCCCTACTTCCACTCGTGCTGCTGAGCTAGACCTGAGGCCACTGTACTACCGCGTCAGAGAAGCGGTACTACCGCGCCCATGGCCGGTACTACCACAGGGGCCTGTGGTACTACCGCCCTGAGGAGCAGTACTACCGCATGCCCAGTTCAACAACACTAGAAGTCTTTCATTTTGCAGAGATTCGGAGAAACGAAGGATGCTCCAAAGAGCCAAAGGAAAGGTGGTGCAAAAGGAATAGACGTGTACCTGTTGATTCCACCCAAACCTTTCCAACGCGGACCCCTCTTAATAGTATGTCTTTCCTGCGACTCAAACCATCGAAAAGAAACGTAGAGAAACGCCGTCTTTAATAGTCTTTGAGGGGCACCAAATCATCTTGTGCCTAGGCATGATATATCTGAAATGCTCAATGCACACGATTAGTCCGCAAAAGCATTGTCATCAATCACCAAAACTACTAAGTGATAAATATGCCCTTACAATCTCCCCCTTTTTGGTGGAATGATGACAATACGGGATTTGCACATAGGAATATAAATAAAGCATAGGCAAACCCAACATATATAAAATATAGATGGGCTCCCCCTAGATGTGTGCAGTCTAGAGATGTGCTTTGGACTGCACGACACACATACTAGGATCAACACTCCCCCTATATTTTATAGACGAGGCAAATCTTGCAAAGGAGTAACTAATACTAACAGAGAGGCAAGATAATACATATGAGCATAAATTAACTAGCACACGATAGCATAAGCTCACGGACTACTAAGCAGGAAAAACAATAAGATACGATAGAGTGCATATGTCTTACACCATACGATAAAGGAACACGACTCATGACAAACCAAACCAAAGCAAATGAGGTCCAACAGAACGAAAGCAAACACGACACACGACTCGCAAATCCTCTACACTCTCTCCCCCTTTGGCATCGAGACACCAAAAAGGCAGAGAGGACACCTACGACACAGGTGGTAGCTCAAGCTGGAGCAATCACTCGTCACGGTTCTCGTCGGTCTCGGCAGTGGGGATGGTCTCCTCCTCAGACTCAGTCCACTAGTAGCCCTGCTTCTCCATCCATTCTGCCTCTAGAGTGATGTGCTTCTCGGACCCACTGGATATCTCCTCGCCAAACGTCCTCAAGATCTCTTGTCGCGGCGGCGACTCTCCTTGGAAGCAACATGGGTCCTGTACTGCCCCTTGGCTTACATACAAAACAAAGTCTTCATCTTAGCCTTCAGCTTCTTAGCCCATGAGGGCTTAGTAGAGGGAGGAGCATACCCATCAGAGCTGTCCTCATCCGCTTCTTCCTCCTCAATCTCATCCTCATCTACGTCTATCTGAGCAGCCGCTGCCTCAACATGGGTAGTGGTGTTAGCCCACTTAGGCTTGACGCGAAGCTTGATGGGCTCATGACGGGTCCAATCAGGGGCCTCAAACTCAACATTGGGATAGAGCTTCTCCCAAGTCTTCAAGATCAGGTGAAACAGGTAAGGACCATAGATGGGTACCTTACGATTGAACACCGCAAACCGTAGCTCACACCACATGATATGTGAGACATCAAGTGGTTGCGTCTAAACACGACGCGCCTCCTCATAGATGAGCATCATATCCATGAGATAGGCATGCACCTTATACTTGTCCCCAATATGTGGGAAGGGGGTGTTGTGGAAGATCTGATACATGATGTCAAGGAATGGGTTCAGCACCCACTCCTTCTTGCCACTGGGAAGCCTCTTCTCAACATAGTATGGCTGCAGCTTGTTCTTGTTGGCGGACTCGGAGTTGGCATGAGGGTGAACACCAATGGGCTTGTCAAGCCCCTCATCACGAACCTATAGCAGATTCATGAAGTCCTTCCACTTGGCGGTCAACTATTGTCCATTTGTCATCCACGTCAAGGTCCGTTCCTCATCAAAATGGAAGTGGACCGAGGCAAAGAACTGAGCCACAATCTCAGGGTCAAAGTCCGGGTGGAACGTGATCAAGTCCTCAATGCCAAACTGCTCCACCAGGTCCAAAGCCTCACCAAAATAGGTGCCATGCTTATCCTACCTCATATGATGCATGTCAATCCAGTGCACGTCCACATAGATGTTCTGCTTGGCCTTGATCACATCGAGATAGATAAGGTTCTACTGCTTGGTCCAGAACAACTCATTCCATCTGAAGTTTGCACGGGGATTCCCATAGGGGTTGATCTTCCTTCGAGTGACAAATTCAGCTAGTGGCATCTCATCCATGCCCATTGTTGGCTCATTGGTCTTGGTTGCGGTTGACTTGGTTCTATGTTGGGGGCATTGGAGCCCTCTGGAGTTTCATCTTGGTTGCACAGACGCTTCAAGCCTGTGTCGCGAACGGGGTTCAAATGACGGGCATTGGAACCGGAGCCACCACCTATGACACACAACACAAGAATACGCAAGAAAAGCAAGAAGGATCAATGCAAAGACTACAACAAAACAAATGAAACAAGTAGAAAAAACATTCGCTAGTTGCTAAAGGGAAGGTTCGAACTCAACGGTAGGACCGCACTAGTGTGGGGAACTAAATTTTTACTTCTGCTCCAGCCGCGGTAGTACCACGCTGGAATGGCACGGTAGTACCGTGCCTAGAGAGAAAGTAAAATTTTACTTCCGCACCTCGCGTGGTAGTACCGCTCTTGAGGAGCGGTAGTACCATATGAGGTGAACACGGCCAGAGAGGTCGTACCACACGGGAGTTGCGGCAGTACCACACGGGTTCAGATCTGAAAACAAAAAGGGGATCTTAGAACATCCGTGCCAATGGAACGGTACTACGGTTGATCAACACTACCAAGTAGCATCATACCAAATAGCATCTCTACGCATTACTACTCTCCTACATCCTACTCTTGCAAAGATTTGGCCTAAAATCTCAAGAACAACATGCATCTCCCCAAAAACCTAGAGACACAACAACTACACAAGGAGAGAGGGATTCGGGGAGAAACCTTGTTCCATGGCAAGAGAACGTGGTGGCGAACGCTCCCACAGGACGGAATGCGAGGAGAGCGGCCGGAGACGGAGATCCGACGTGGTTCTCCGGCACCATTCTTGGGCAGGAGGAGAGACGACATGGGGAAGATGAGTTCAATGGGTATGGGGGAATTGGAACTCCCCCTGCCCTCTCTTAAACCCCACATGCTCGCGACTGTGCGGTAGTACCGCGGGTCATCGCGGTAGTACCGCCCGGGCGGAAGTACCGCACTCGAGGCGGTAGTACCGCTCTTCCAGCGGCAGTAAAAAATTACTGCCGTGTTGGGTGCGGTAGTACCATGCACAGCTCCTACGGTAGTACCGTGGCAAGCGACGGTAGTACCATGAACGCAAGAAAATGCACGTTTCACAAAAACGAGAGGAAAATAGTCTTTGCAATGCAACCTTCAAGTAAACGGACACACCAACGAGCAAACTGTAACGCCCCGAGACCGATGTGACAGGTGTCCTGCAGTTATTTGCTGTTGTTGCCTTGTCATTGCTTGCATTTCATGCATTCCATATCAAGTCATCATGTGCATTTCATTTGCATACATGTTCGTCTCATGCATCCGAGCATTTTCCCCGTTGTCCGTTTTGCAATCCGGCGCTCCTATGTCATCCGGTGCCCCTTTCTACCTCTTTTCGTGTGCGTGAGTTAAACATTTCCGGATTGGACCGAGATTGTCATGCGGCCTTTGTTTACTACCGGTAGACCGCCTGTCAAGTTTCGTGCCATTTGGACTTCATTTGATACTCCAACGGTTAACCGAGGGACCGAAAAGGCCTCGTGTGTGTTGCAGCCCAACACCCTTCCAAAGTGGCCCCAAACCCATCTAAACCTCCTCCATCAGCTCGGTCGTTCGATCACGATCGCGTGGCCGAAAACCGTACCTCATTTGGACTCTCCTAGCTCCCTCTACCTATATATATGTGTGACTCCCGGATTTTTCGCGCAGATGAAACCCTAGCCCCGCTCCTCGTGCCTTCGCGTTTCCTGCGCCAACTGCCGCCGCCATGTACAGCCATGGAGCCGAGCTCCCGACCTTCGACACCGACGCCGCCGAGCCCCGCTGACCTCGGGAACGGATCCCGCAGCCTCGGCCTTCGCTCCCCGCGCCTGGATCTGGCCTATCCCCACCGTCCCTCACCGCCATCGCCATCGAGCGCCGCCAGCCGCCTCCTGGTCTCCCCGATCCGATCGGAAGGAGGACGACGCCCCGTCGGCCGACCTCGTGGGCCACATGGGCCTCGGTCTCCCATGGCCCAGCATTGGCCGGCCCACCTCTGCCATGCCTTTCCCCGTCCTGGACCGAAGCCCATGGTGAGCCCACCCCTATCCTCCGTTTAGTGCGTCCTGTAGCTATCCCGCGCCCATGTTTTTTTCTCTAAGTTCCAGATCTGCATGTTTTTCTAGCCCTGTTCATCATGTCATAATTTCATCACTGTTGCTCTGATTCGTGCGTGTAGCAAATCAAAACGTTCGCCTCGACGAGTACATCATTTCATCTCACTGCATCATTTTCATTTGAGCTCATCTTGATGCCCGAAATGTCATTGGAAGAGGGATATGTGATAAATTTGTCAGATCTGTTTCAGCAAATGGCATTTTGTCATTTTTGCCATGACTAATGTGTGCATGCTATGATCCTGAGCTCTACATGTGTTTTGTTATATGTCATGCCATCTTTATAGAGGTGCTTGCCATGTATTTTTGTGATATTCGTGGTGACTAGCACAAGCTTGCAAAGTAGCGTAATCGGTAATGCTGATTTCAGGGACTTAGAATTTCACTAAGTCCTTGTCCTGATTTTGTTGTTATGCCATATGTTCAGGTTGTTTCCTAGTGATCCGTGCCTATTTTGAGGATGATCAGTAAGGATGTTTTGTTAACATTGTGGTGCTCTATCCATCCATGTCTTTGTTTGCATTTATGGAGCACCGTAGCTTGAGTCAATCGAGCTCTACTTTTGCTATATCGTGAATCCTGGCAGATTGTTGACTTGTTAGCGATTTTGCCGAGGATGTTGCTATTGATACGTGCATGATATGATGTTGTTCTTGCCATGTCTAACTTATATGCCATGTATTCTTGATGGGTGTATGCTTAGTTTGTCATGCCATGCTATGTAGTGGGTGCATCGAGCTCGTAAACATGCCTACTCGTTAACTGATTTGCATGCTCTAGTTTTTCACTAAGTCTGAATCTGTTTATGTTTTTGCTATGTTCACATGCTTGCAATTGTATTTTCTGATCCCTTTTGGCTCAAGGTCACTAAGGTACTTTTGTTAAGTGCTTTGAGTAGCTTCATACCATGCCTTGCTTAGCCATGATATGTTCCTGTAGCATGTAGTTTTCATGCTCTAAAGTATGCTTCCTTATAATAAATTCCAGACTTGTGTTAATTTCACTGTCTGAAACCTGTTATCATTTGCATTTTTGCCATGCTTGTTTGGACCTTTTAATGGATGAATTAGCTGTAGCTCAGTGTTCATCTTTTGTCAAGCTTCTTGAGTGGATCCCTTCCATGTATTTTGTTCCCATGTTTGAGTGCCGTAGCATTTTTATCTTGTTGCATTTAGTTGGTCAATTGCTGATTATCGCAGACTGGTGCCATATTTGTTTTGCTTGCCATTTCCAAACCGTGCATCCATTTCCGGTGATATTTATATCGATTTCAACTGAAATCACATCCTCTTTCTAGTGGACCTCTTGGATTTCCATGTTGAGGACAGGTTCAATCATTCATGTCCCATTCATGCATATGCATCACATACCGCATCCCGCATATCATACCATGTTCATGTGTTGGTTGCTTACTATGTTGTGTGCTTCTTTTCGGTGTTTGATTCTTCGGGTTGGTTCCGATAACATTGCGTTTGTGAGACTCGTTCGTCTATGTCCGTTTGTCTTCTTCGTGGACTCGTTCTTCTTCCTTGCGGGATTTCAGGCAAGATGACCATACCCTCGAAATCACTTCTATCTTTGCTTGCTAGTTGCTCGCTCTTTTGCTATGCCTATGTTGCGATACCTACCACTTGCTTATCATGCCTCCCATATTGTTGAACCAAGCCTCTAACCCACCTTGTCCTAGCAAACCGTTGTTTGGCTATGTTACCGCTTTGCTCAGCCCCTCTTATAGCGTTGCTAGTTGCAGGTGAAGATTGTAGTTTGTTCCATGTTGGAATATGGATATTTTGTTGGGATATCACAATATCTCTTATTTAATTAATGCATCTATATACTTGGTAAAGGGTGGAAGCCTCGGCCTTATGCCTGGTGTTTTGTTCCACTCTTGCCGCCCTAGTTTCCGTCATATCGGTGTTATGTTCCCGGATTTTGCGTTCCTTACGCGGTTGGGTTATAATGGGAACACTTGACAGTTTGCTTTGAATAAAACTCCTCCAGCAAGGCCCAACCTTGGTTTTACCATTCGCCACCTAGCCTTTTCTTTTCCCTTGGGAGTCGCGCTCTCGAGGGTCATCATTATTTTAACCCCCCCGGGCCAGTGCTCCTCTGAGTGTTGGTCCACCTTGTCAGCCGCCGGTGGCCACCAGGGGCAACTCTAGGCTGACCTACCAGAAGTTTGAACAATCCGGTGTGCCCTGAGAACGAGATATGTGCAGCTCCTATCGGGATTTGTCGGCACATTCGGGTGGCTTTGATGGACTTATTTTACCATTGTCGAGGATGTCTTGTAACCGGGATTCCGAGTCTGATCGGGTCTTCCCGCTAGAAGGAATATCCTTCGTTGACCGTGAGAGCTTGTGATGGGCTAAGTTGGGACACCCCTGCGGGAATTTGAACTTTCGAAAGCCGTGCCCGCGGTTATGGGAAGATGGGAATTTGTTAATGTCCGGTTGTAGAAAACCTGAAGTTGACCTTAACTAAAATACATCAACCGCGTGTGTAACCATGATGGTCTCTTTTCGGCAGAGTCCGGGAAGTGAACACGGTGTTGGAGTTATGTTTGACGTAGGTTGTTCTAGGATCACTTCTTGATCATAGTTTCTCGACCGTGCTTTTGCCCTCTCTTCTCGCTCTCTTTTGCGAATATGTTAGCCACCATATATGCTAGTCGCTTGCCCCAGCCCCACCTCATACTTCTCCTTACCCATAAGTTTAAATAGTCTTGATCGCGAGGGTGTGAGATTGCTGAGTCCCCGTGACTCACAGATACTTCCAAAACCAGTTTGTAGGTGTCGATGAAACCATACAGGTGACGCAACCAAGCTCAAGGAGGAGCTCAATGAAGATCTTGTTCTTTATGTTGTTTCGTTCTAGTCGATCAGTAGTGGAGCCCAGTTGGGGTCGATCGGGGATCTATGTAACATTTGGGGTAGTCTTCTTTTATTTTGGTTCCGTAGTCGGACCTTGATTGTATCTGGATGATGTAATGCTTTATTCATGTATTGTGTGAAGTGGCGATTGTAAGCCAACTATGTATCTCTTTCCCTTATCTATTACATGGGTTGTGTGAAGATTACCTCACTTGCGACATTGCTTTCAATGCGGTTATGCCTCTAAGTCATGCTTCGACACGTGGGAGATATAGCCGCATCGAGGGCGTTACAAGTTGGTATCAGAGCCTTCCCCGATCTTAGGAGCACCCTGCTTGATCAAATCACTGGCGTTATTGAGTCTAGAAATGTTTTGAGTCATTTAGGATTATATATATCAGAGAGTTAGGAATTCTTTTGACTCCCATTCCCTTCATCGCTCTGGTGAGGCATCCTGACGTAGAGTTTTGACTCTTCTCTTCTCAAATTTCACTAAAAAATTTAGGATCATGCGGGTATCTTGGAATCGTTCCGATGGTTTTGTGACGAGAACATTGTTCTTGGTGTCTCCTGACATTTAGGGGTTGTGGCAGTGTCCCGGGGAGTTGAGCTCCGAGGTGTTGTCGTCACAATTTTATCGTTGCAGTTCTGGAATACCTGATTTAGTTTCGCCGACATCAAAAATCTCTTTTATGCAGTTGTTGGTGAGATAACCTCGATGCCACCCAGTACTGGGGCGGGAGTTCGGGAGTATTGCCATAACTCATATAACAGATGCTTTTCGAAGGTTGAGGTAGACGATTTTCGAAGGTTTCTTGGTTATGTGTTGAAGGATGGATACGGCTGGATGTAGGATTTGTTAGTTTTGGGTGAGATATTATGCTTCCCCTGTATCCCCAACACATGATTGCATAACTGCGAAAATTTCGGGAGTTTATAAGTGGGAATTCAAGTAGCTCTTAGGATATCTTTCCGACAGATGTATAATATGAAATTGGGGTTCGACGTCTAGTGGTCCGCCTATCCACGGTTGGTTTTACAGTGGTCTCGTTGTGTCTTAAAGAGTCCTTGGCTATTCCGACTCGGGGACACTTCGTATGTCATGTGCACTGCCTTGTACATGATGGTGTTGTACGATCGAGCCCGTGTAGGCCCCACCACGAAAACTTTGGACGAAATCTCTATCATATGTTTGTTCTGGCTTATTCCGCAAGCCAATCTTTGTTTTGCTTTGAGTTGTGGTATTCGAGTTGCTTCGAAGTCAAATGTTGATTCCATCCCTTGTCTAAGTGGTGTTCTCATATTCCTATGTGAATACTAATCCTTCTTGGTAATCGAGATTGTCATGTCAACCCTTTTCAACCGGCATGTTTTCTCTTCAAGTGGATCCGATCATTTCAACATCAGTAAGATCAATTATCATTTCTTCTCAACGGTGTTCGTTTCATGCATCCCAAGTTGTCTTTGTTTTCCCACCCTCCCACCCTTTTTCTTCAAGGACTTAGATTTCTTATTCAAGTATCCTTTTGTGGATGAGAAGTCTCTCCATTCTTTTCCCTTCAATCTTCTTACCCGGTGATTCTCATGAAGATTCTAATGGGCCTCAAGTTCATCATTCTTCATTCTTTTCTTCTCCGGTGGATTCAATTCAAGCTTTCTGTGTTTGATCACATTATTTTCATTGTTTCAAATGTTTTTCATGCCGGTGCACCTTATATTCAGTCATTTCTCGCTATTCAATTGTTCCGGAGAGCTCAAGATATCTCAGATAATTTGATTCCATTCTCAATCCGTTCAAGCTTTTGCAAGGATGTTATCTCATTCAAGCCATTTAATTCAACCGGTGCAACCTCTCTTTTCAAGTAATCTTTTCAATGGTGTTTCTTTTGAGTGGGCCCTAACCCACAGGTCTTTTCCCAGGATCTTACCTGACTCTTCCAATTTTTACCGGAGCTATTCTCAAATCTTTTAAAGTTTGACATAAGAATGAATTTTCATCAGTCAAATGTCTTCTCCAAGATCTGTCAAAACCTTTTCATCGTTGGTTCAACCTTTATATTTATCATTTCGGAGTATCTCAACAATTCATGGTGGTGTTTCTCGTCGAAATTCTCAGATTTGGAAGGCCGAAGAAGAATTTTCTCTCAATCTTGCTCCATTCTCTTCAGGATTCGTGATTCTAGCTTGTTGTCATCCTCTCATAATTGTATTCGATTGAGAGATATTATTTTCAACCATTCGGAGCATTTCATGAGTTGTCTCCATTTCTTTCCTCCGAAGGCCATCTTCTCAAATATTATTCATTCCAGTTTTCAGCTATTATTCTCTAATCTTACCGGTGTATCATTCAATATTCTTTAATCGGTTCATGATCTCTTCGTTCTTTTGTATCTAAACTCTCTCATGTATCTTCGTTCATTTGTCAATTCTTACCCGGTGATTCATCCCTTTATTTCGTTCATCTCCAATTCTTACGATGGTTCGTGCAAGATTCCTCCTCTTTCGTTATCATATCAATTCATTCGTTGTTTCGATTCCACCGGTGTTTCGTTGAAGGCATTCTCAAGTTGGCGCGATATCTATCTTAATCCTTTCTTCGAGAATAAGTAGTATGCCAAATTCGTTGTTTTTCATCAATTTAAATTGGTGAAGGATACGCATTACGTAATCCTTACTCTTGTTCTTCCAAGTGATTAATTCACTATTCCGGAGGTTCATCAAATTCTCGGTTCAAGTTGTCCATCTTTCTTTCCGGAGCTCAAAGTTATTTCAATTATATCATCACGAAGATCCATCTAAATCATTGCAAGGCTTCAACCTTATTCTTTTATCCTTCATTTTGGTTGTTCATTCTTTTCTTACCGGAGTTCTCCAATGAGGTTCTACATGATGGTTCATAAAGGATTTAATTCTTTTTCGAAGTGTTCATCGAGATTCTTTTTAGAGGAGCTCAAGTATTCTTCATCGGGCAATCCGGAGTGCAATTCTTTCTCTCGTCTCCTTGTTCATACCAATCCAATTCTTTTTCCCGTGAGTGGCAGGTTGTCACCTCATAATTTGAGATGTATTCCATATGACCATATCAAGCGTATTCTTTTCGTTGTTGGTGTTCCAACAACTCCGTTCGACCCTTCTCGTAAGGACACCATTTCAAGCTCTTTTGTAGCAGAAGTTGGCCTTTTCTTCTACATTCTTTTATCTCAATGATCTATCTTCTATTTCTTCCTTCCGGGGGCGTTGTGATGTTGCTCTCTTCAACACATCTTCTTGTTTTGTCTAAGATCATGTTCTTTTCGTGCTTATCCATTTAACCGGAGTGTTGTGCCCTCTGCTAAAGCTCTTTTCATCTTATCAAGCTTCATGTCACTTTCAACCGGAGTTCTACCCGAGATTATTCTTCTTTCATCTTTGTTTATCTCAACCAGAGTGTTTTCTATTCCTTCTTGTCCTTTGCGCTCGTCATTCTTACCTTTGAAATCTCAAGGTTTCGTAATGTTCCTTGCCCCACTTTTTCCAACGGAGTGTTTTCAACTTCGTTTATCTCCGTTGTATTATTTTCTCGTAATGGTTTAACCTTTTTAAGGTTCGTGGTTTCACTCGTTTGTCAAAGAAGCAACTTAGTTTTACCTCTTCTATTTCTCTTCCGTTTTCCCTCCGGTGCCATTCTAGATCTCGGGACGAGATCCTCTCGTAGTGGTGGAGTGTTGTAACGCCCCGAGACCGATGTGCCAGGTGTCCTGCAGTTATTTGTTGTTGTTGGCTTGTCATTGCTTGCGTGTCATGCATTCCATATCATGTCATCATGTGCATTTCATTTGCATACATGTTCGTCTCATGCATCCGAGCATTTTCCCCGTTGTCCGTTTTGCAATACGGCGCTCCTATGTCATCCGGTGCCCCTTTCTACCTCTTTTCGTGTGCGGGTGTTAAACATTTCCGGATTGGACCGAGACTTGTCATGCGGCCTTGGTTTACTACCGGTAGACCGCCTGTCAAGTTTTGTGCCATTTGGACTTCGTTTGATACTCCAACGGTTAACCGAGGGACCGAAAAGACCTCGTGTGTGTTGCAGCCCAACACCCTTCCAAAGTGGCCCAAAACCCACCTAAACCTCCTCCATCACCTCGGTCGTTCGATCACGATCGCATGGCCGAAAACCGCACCTCATTTGGACTCTCCTAGCTCCCTCTACCTATATATATGTGTGACTCCCGGATTTTTCGCGCAGATGAAACCCTAGCCCCACTCCTCGCGCCTTTGCGTCTCCTGCTCCAACCGCCGCCGCAATGTATAGCCATGGAGCCGAGCTCCCGACCTTCGACGCCGATGCCGTCGAGCCCCGCTGACCACGGGAACGGATCTCGCAGCCTCGGCCTTCGCTCCCCGCGCCTGGATCTGGCCTGTCCCCGCCGTCCCTCACCACCATCACCATCGAGCGCCGCCAGCCGCCTCCTGGTCTCCCTGATCCGATCGGGAGATCGGAAGGAGGACGACGCCCCGTCGGCTGACCTCATGGGCCACGTGGGCCTCGGTCTCCCATGGCCCAGCACCGGCCGGCCCACCTCTGCCGTGCCTTTCCCCGTCCTGGGCCGAAGCCCATGGTGAGCCAACCCCCTATCCTCCACTCAGTGCGTCCTGTAGCTATCCCGCGCCCACGTTTTTTTCTCTTAGTCCCAGATTTGCATGTTTTTCTAGCCCTGTTCATCATGTCATAATTTCATCACCGTTGCTCCGATTCGTGCGTGTAGAATATCAAAACGTTCACCTCGACGAGTACATCATTTCATCTCATTGCATCATTTTCATTTGAGCTTATCTTAATGCCCGAAATGTTGTTGGAAGAGGGCTATGTGATAAATTTGTCAGATCTGTTTCAGCAAATGGCATTTTGTCATTTTTGCCATGATTAATGTGTGCATGCTATGATCCTGAGCTCTACATGTGTTTAGTTATATGCCATGTCATCTTTACAGATGTGCTTTCCATGTATTTTTTTGATATTCGTCGTGACTAGCACAAGCTTGCAAAGTAGCGTAATCGGTAATGCTGATTTCAAGGACTTAGAATTGTGGTGATTTTGTTGTTATGCCATATGTTCAGGTTGTTTCCTAGTGATCCGTGCCTCTTTTGAGGATGATCAGTAATGATGTTTTGTTAAAATTGTGGTGCTCTATCCATCCATGTCTTTGTTTGCATTTATGGAGCACCGTAGCTTGAGTCAATCGAGCTCTACTTTTGCTATATCGTGAATCCTGGCAGATTGTTGACTTGTTAGCGATTTTGTCGAGGATGTTGCTATTGATCCGTGCATGCTATGATGTTGTTCTTGCCATGTATAGCTTCTATGCCATGTATTATTGATGGGTGTATACTTAGTTTGTCATGCCATGCTCTGTAGTGGGTGCATCGAGCTTGTAAACATGCCTACTCGTTAACTGATTTGCATGCTCCAGTTTTTCACTAAGTCTGAATCTGTTTATGTTTTTGCTATGTTCACATACTTGCAATTGTATTTTCTAATCCCTTTTGCCTCAAGGTCACTAAAGGACTTTTGTTAAGTGCTTTGAGTAGCTTCATGTCATGCCTTCATTTGCCATGATATGTTCCCGTAGCATGTAGTTTTCATGCTCTAAAGTATGCTTCCTGATAATAAATTCCAAACTTGTGTTAATTTCACCAAGTCTAAAACCTGTTATCATTTGCATTTTTGCCATACTTGTTTGAACCTATTAATGGATGAATTAGCCATAGCTCAGTGTTCATCTTTTGTCAAGCTTCTTGAGTGGATCCCTGCCATGTATTTTGTTGCCATGTTTGAGTGCTGTAGCATTTTTATCTTGTTGCATTTAGTTGGTCACTTGCTGATTATCGCAGACCGGTGCCATATTTGATTTGCTTGCCATTTCCAAACCGTGCATCCGTTTCTGGTGATCTTTATATCGATTTCAACCAAAATCACCTCCTCTTTCCAGTGGCACTCTTGGATTTCCATGTTGATGCCAGGTTCAATCATTCATGTCCCATTCATGCATATGCATCACATACCGCATCCCGCATATCATACCATGTTCATGTGTTGGTTGCTTACTATGTTGTGTGCTTCTTTCCGGTGTTTGCTTCTTCAGGTTGGTTCCGATAATGTCGCGTTTGTGAGGACCCGTTCGTCTATGTCTGTTTGTATTCTTCGTGGACTCGTTCTTCTTCCTTGCGGGATTTTAGGCAAGATGACCATACCCTCGAAATCACTTCTATCTTTGCTTGCTAGTTGCTCACTCTTTTGCTATGCCTATGCTGCAATACCTACCACCTGCTTATCATGTCTCCCATATTGTTGAACCAATCCTCTAACCCACCTTGTCCTAGCAAACCGTTGTTTGGCTATGTTACCGCTTTGCTCAGCCCCTCTTATAGCGTTGCTAGTTGCAGGTGAAAATTGGAGTTTGTTCCATGTTGGAATATGGATATTTTGTTGGGATATCACAATATCTCTTATTTAATTAATGCATCTATATACTTGGTAAAGGGTGGAAGGCTCGGCCTTATGCCTGGTGTTTTGTTCCACTCTTGCCGCCCTAGTTTCCGTCATATCGATGTTATGTTTCCGGATTTTGTGTTACTTACGCGGTTGGGTTATAATGGGAACCCCTTGACAGTTCGCTTTGAATAAAAATCCTCCAGCAAGGCCCAACCTTGGTTTTACCATTCGCCACCTAGCCTTTTCTTTTCCCTTGGGAGTCGCGCTCTCGAGGGTCATCATTATTTTAACCCCCCCGGGCCAGTGCTCCTCTGAGTGTTGGTCCACCTTGTCAGCCGCCGGTGGCCACCAGGGGCAACTCTGGGCTGGCCAACCGGAAGTTTGGACAATCCGGTGTGCCCTAAGAACGAGATATGTGCAGCTCCTATCGGGATTTGTCGGCACATTCAGGTGGCTTTGCTGGACTTGTTTTACCATTGTCGAGGATGTGTTGTAACCGGGATTCCGAGTCTGATCGGGTCTTCCTGCTAGAAGGAATATGCTTCGTTGACCGTGAGAGCTTGTGATGGGCTAAGTTGGGACACCCCTGCAGGGATTTGAACTTTCGAAAGCTGTGCCCGCGGTTATGGGAAGATGGGAATTTGTTAATGTACGGTTGTAGAAAACCTGAAGTTGACCTTAATTAAAATACATCAACCGCGTGTGTGAACGTGATGGTCTCTTTCCAGCGGAGTCCAGGAAGTGAACACGGTGTTGGAGTTATGTTTGACGTAGGTTGTTCTAGGATTACTTCTTGATCATAGTTTCTCGACCGTGCTTTTGCCCTCTCTTCTCGCTCTCTTTTGCGAATATGTTAGCCACCATATATGCTAGTCGCTTGCCGCAGCTCCACCTCATACTTTTCCTTACCCATAAGCTTAAATAGTCTTGATCGCGAGGGTGTGAGATTGCTGAGTCCCCGTGACTCACAGATACTTCCAAAACCAGTTTGCAGGTGTCGATGAAACCATACAGGTGACGCAACCAAGCTCAAGGAGGATCTCGATGAAGATCTTGTTCTTTATGTTGTTTCGTTCTAGTCGATCAGTAGTGGAGCCCAGTTGGGATCGATCGGGGATCTGTGTAGCATTTGGGGTAGTCTTCTTTTATTTTGGTTCCGTAGTCGGACCTTGATTGTATCTAGATGATGTAATGCTTTATTCATGTATTGTGTGAAGTGGCGATTGTAAGCCAACTATGTATCTCTTTCCCTTATGTATTACACGGGTTTTGTGAATATTACCTCATTTGCGACATTGCTTTCAATGCGGTTATGCCTCTAAGTCGTGCTTCGACACGTGGGAGATATAGCCGCATCAAGGGCGTTACACAAACACACGAGGCAACTCAAACACAAGTACGACACGACGAAAGAGAGGCAAAAGACAACAAGGACCAAACACGCGACACAACCTCTCCATAGAGAGAGTGGTGGCCGTAGCCACCTATGTTTGAGTCAATTGGTATGGCACCGCGAAGAATTATACTTGGGCACACGTACCGTCACAAATGGCTAATGTGAAAGAGTTGATCAATTTATGCATAATGGGGGGAGCGAGAGTTCATTGAGAGAACAACACTCCCCCTATGTTCATGCCTACACCTAAACAAGATAACACGTTGAGTATGGTGGGGTGTGCAAGGGTTAAAGCAACATTGCTCGAATCAATGATATTTAGCTCATGCCTTAACTCGCGAAATCTTGCTTCATCCAAAGGCTTCGTGAAGATATCTGCAAGGTTATCATGAGTGTTGACATAGTTGAGCTCAATCTCCCCTCGCCTAATATGATCCCGGATGAAGTGATATCGAATCTCAATATGCTTCATCTTGAAGTGTTGTACCGGGTTGAGAGAAATCTTGATGGCACTTTCATTGTCACACCAAAGAGGCACTTTGTCACAAATGACACTGTAATCCTTTAAAGTTTGCCTCAACCATAGAAGTTGTGCGCAACAACTACCGGCGGCCACATACTCCACTTTGATGGACAAGAGAGACACACAACTTTGCTTCTTGGAAGACCAACTCACCAAAAGAGCAACCAAGGAATTGGCACCCTCCAGAAGTTGACTTCCTATCCACTTTGTCTCCCGCCCAATCAGAGTCCGAATAGCCTACAAGGTTGAAGTTTCTCCTCTTGGGTACCATAAGCCAAAGTTTGGGGTATGAGCCAAATGTCGAAAGATTCGCTTGACCGCCACAAAGTGACTTTCCATAGGTGCGGGTTGAAACTGTGCACAAATTCCCACACTCAACATGATATCTGGTCTAGATGCACAAAGGTAAATCAAGGAGCCAATCATGGAGCGATATACCTTTTGATCCACCGCTTTACCATTCGGATCTATGTCAAGTTGGCATTTTACGGGCATTGGAGTGGAAGCCGGCTTGACTTCACTTAGCTTGAATCTCTTGAGCATGTCTTGAGTGTATTTGGCTTGGTTGATGAAGGTTCCTTCTCTTCGTTGCTTGATTTCGAATCCGAGAAAGAACTTCAACTCTCCCATCATGGACACCTTGAACTTTGAGGTCATGAGAGCGGCAAATTCCTCATTGAAAGCTTTGTTAGGAGAACCAAAGATAATGTTATCAACATATAGTTGGCACACAAACAACTCCCCTTTGACCTTCTTAGTAAAAAGAGTGGGATCGATTTTCCCAATTTCAAACCCACAATCTTGCAACAACTCGGTAAGGTGGTCATACCACGTACGTGGGGCTTGTTTAAGGCCATACAGTGCCTTATCGAGTTGGTACACATGATCCAGAAAATAGGGATCCTCGAACCCGGGGGGTTGTTTGACATACAACAACTCATTAATAGGACCATTAAGAAAAGCACTCTTCACATCCATTTGTTGCAACTTGAAGTTATGATGAGAAGCATAAGCAATCAACAAGCGAATAGATTCAAGGCGAGCAACGGGAGCGAAGGTTTCACCATAGTCAATACCCTCGACTTGGGAGTAGCCTTGTGCTACCAAGCGAGACTTGTTGCGGACAATAATCCCATGAGCATCTTGCTTGTTCTTGAATATCCACTTGGTTCCAATGACATTATGGTTCCCCGTTGGCCTTGGCACCAATCTCCACACCTTGTTGTGCTCGAAATTGTTGATTTATTCATGCATTGCATTAAGCCAATCCGGATCTTCGAGCGTCTCATAGACCTTTTGGGGTTCATCACAAGAGACAAACGTGTGATGTTCACAATAGTTTGCCAATTGTCTGCGAGTGCTTACCCCCTTTTCGAATGCTTCCAAGCACATTTATCATGAGATGACCCTTGGTAGAGAGCTTGGATGCAATCTTGGCGGCACGACGCTCCAATTCCTCCTCGGGAGTGAGTTGAGGAGTGGTTACTTGATCATCTTGAGCGTCGTCTTGAGCTTGTTCTTGATCTTGAGCTTGCTCTTGACCTTGAACTTGCTCGGAGGAGAGAACTTGACCTTGGGCATCACTTGGTGGTTCAACACCATCTTGAGGTTGATCTTGCCCTTAGTCTTGTTCATGAGGTTGAGGGCCTTCACTTTGTTCTTCGGAAGCGTGTGGGCCTTGGGTTGGTGATGGTTCCACTTGAGTGGAACAGTGTCATTCTCCTTCAGCCACAAGGGGTTCCTCAATAAACAACAACAACAACAACAACAAAGCCTTTAATCCCAAACAAGTTGGGGTAGGCTAGAGGTGAAACCCATAAGATCTCGCAACCAACTCATGACTCTGGCACATGGATAGCAAGCTTCCACGCACCCCTGTCCATAGCTAGCTCTTTGGTGATACTCCAATCCTTCAGGTCTCTCTTAATAGACTCCTCCCATGTCAAATTCGGTCTACCCCGCCCTCTCTTGACATTCTCCGCACGCTTTAGCCGTCCGCTGTGCACTGGAGCTTCGGGAGGCCTGCGCTGAATATGCCCAAACCATCTCAGACGTTGTTGGACAAGCTTCTCTTCAATCGGTGCTACCCCAACTCTATCTAGTATATCATCATTCCGGACTCGATCCTTCCTCGTGTGGCCATACATCCATCTCAACATACGCATCTCTACCACACCTAACTGTTGAACATGCCGCCTTTTAGCCAGCCAACACTCAGCGCCATACAACATTGCGGGTCGAACCGTCGTCCTGTAGAACTTGCCTTTTAGCTTTTGTGGCACTCTCTTGTCAGTGAAAATGACAGAAGCTTGGCGCCACTTCATCCATCCGGCTTTGATTCAATGGTTCACATCTTCATCAATACCCCCATCCTCCTGCAGCATTGACCCCAAATACCGAAAGGTGTCCTTCTGGGGTACCACCTGGCCATCAAGGCTAACCTCCTCTTCCTCACACCTAGTAGTACTGAAACTACACAGCATGTACTCAGTTTTAGTTCTACTAAGCCTAAACCCTTTCGATTCCAAGGTTTGTCTCCATAACTCTAACTTCCTATTTACCCCCGTTCGACTATCGTCAACTAGCACCACATCATCCGCAAAGAGCATACACCATGGGATATCTCCTTGTATATCCCTTGTGACCTCATCCATCACCAATGCAAAGGGGGTTCCTCAATGGGTAGGATAAAACCAACACCCATTCTTCATATGGCTTGGGGAGGAATTTCATCACCTACATCACAAGTGCCACTTTGCTCCACTTGGGAGCCGTTATTCTCATCAAACTCCACGTTACACGTCTCCACAATAAGTCCTGATACGTCTCCAACGTATCTATAATTTTTGATTGTTCCATGCTATTATATTATCTATTTTGGATGTTAATGGGCTTATTTATACACTTTTATATTATTTTTGGGACTAACCTACTAACCCAAGGCCCAGTGCAAATTGCTGTTTTTTGCCTATTTCAGTGTTTCGCAGAAAAGGAATATCAAACGGAATCCAAACGGAATAAAACCTTCCGGAGAGTTGTTTTTGGAACAAACGTGATCCAGGGGACTTGGAGTGGACGTCAAGAAATCAACAAGGAGGCCACGAGGCAGGGTGGCACGCCTACCCCCATGGGCGCGTCCTCCACCCTCGTGGGCCCCTCGTGGCTCCACCGACCTACTTCTTCCTCCTATATATATCCATTGTAGCGACCCGACCCAAATGGATCAAGTGCTCTGTGCTCAGGTGTCATCCCTGGATCAGTAATGCTGACACCACACAGTACATCAAAGGATTTATAGCAGAGTGGCAATCACACACTTATTACATCGTTGTCTCCAAAGAGAACTTCACAATAAATATGGCTTAAGGCCATCTAGTGTCGATAACAACGGAAGACTTGGAAGGTAAATGGGTCCATCAACTCCAACGGCATCACTGAGTATAGAACCACGACCTAAAAGCACCTTACTCGTCATCTGAAAAGTCTGCAACATGAGAAGTTGCAGCCCGAAAACGGGTCAGCACATGGAATATGCTGGCAATGTAACACATAGAGAGTAATGGAATGAAACAGCTATACTGTATGCATATATGGCTGGTGGAAAGCTCTATGGTTACAGTTTTGCGTAAAGCCAATTTTTCCCTACTGCAAAGGAATAAATTTATTTAACTATCATGGTGGTTGTGAAACATCGAGAATGGTTGACAGCATTCTCAACCCCAATTAAAAATAATTAAAACCCAACAACATTAATTAGAAGTAACATGTTGAGATTCACGTGATATTCAAGTACTAGATACTCAAGTTGTCCATAACCGGGGACACGGCTAATCATGATTAGTTTGTACACTCTGCAGAGGTTTGCGCACTTTTCCCCACATGACTCGATCGCCTCCGTTTGTTTTCTCGCACTACACGGTGTTTGAGAAACGGATGACCGAGACATAGTCTTTCAGAAGCGCTAGCACCTTACATGTGGGGTAGACCGTACCACCTACAACCCCTACATCTGCTAGTCCACCCCGTAAGAGTTCGCACAACTTAGTCAACTATGCCAGAGCCCATAGTAGCATGTGGCTGCACACGGAAGTTTCTAGCATGAAAGATCTTATGATCCCTTTGAGCCTGGGTGGCGGTCCGAAGAAAAACAGGCAAGTCCTGATAGACATCAGGTGCCTCAATCCACCCAGATGTGTGTTTAAGTTGCCACCTTAGATAAACCATTAAAATTATCAACTCACATCTGTCATGGATATCACTCACCCAATCCACGTCTACTAGCATAGCATGGCATAATAAGCAAACGTAGAAGTAACTCCCAAAGGTTTCATAATAAACAGGTAATAGGTACTACCTCATCTACTTCCCGTCCCTCAATTTAATTAGATCCTAATCATGCAATGTGTGAGGATTGATCTAATGCAATAAAACATGGGTTGTAGAAAAGGTATGATCAAAGTGTTACTTGCCTTGCTGATGATCCGCGAGACCTAGGGAATCGAAGTAACAAGCGGCGCAATCCGGGTGATCTATCGCAGACAAACAACAAGCACACAATAAGTACTCATCTAATGCACAGGTAAAACTCAAACAAGAGATCGAACCAGAAAGTTCAACTTAAGAACTCTGGTTGCAAAGAAAGAACGAACCGAACAAAGAAACGGAAAACAAAGGCGGAAGAAAACAACTCGGTTCTAGCAAGTTGAAACT
This sequence comes from Triticum dicoccoides, assembly GCF_002162155.2. NCBI lineage: Eukaryota > Viridiplantae > Streptophyta > Magnoliopsida > Poales > Poaceae > Triticum > Triticum dicoccoides. The sequence goes on along the minus strand of NC_041390.1, from coordinate 500,391,254 downwards.
AGGTCAAATTTTACTGCAGCAAAAGCTTGTTCAAGCTGATTAGACGGAACGGCGGTTTCGCAACGAAACTCCAGGCGCTTGAATCACCTGATTCCGATAAACGAGCGGAAAGAAAGACTAGAACGAAGATCGGATCTGAGATCACGATCGCGGAATAAATCCGACGAAAAGAAAGAGATGAACGGTTAAACGAACGGACGTTCGTTAACCGGGAAAATCGGTGATCACGTTCGTTGAGACGAACGGTCTGACAGAAGAACGAAAACCGATCTAGGGTTTTCGGAAAAGAAACCGAAAAAGAAACGGAAAAGCGATCTAGGGTTTCGGAAGAAAACCGAAACAAAAATCGGTCTAGAAAACGAATCAGAAGAGAAGAAAAGAATCGAAACGATTAGAAGAAAACGATCTGAGGAAAAGAGACGCGGGGCAACCTCCGGCGAGATCTCCGGCGAGGGGCTCCGGCGGCGTGGGCAAGGTGCGGCGGCGGCGTGGGCAAGGTGCGGCGGCACGGGTGTGGGGTGGCGCGGCGGCGGTGTAGGGCGCGGGGTGGGGTGCGGTGGAGGGCTTGGGGTTTGATTTGATGGGTTTAGAGGGGGGGTGTGGGGGTATTTATATAGGTGAGGGGGAGGGATTTACTTGGGGTAGGGGACAAGAAATAGAGTAGGAAAAGGAAAACGAAACAAAGGAAAAGGGGAGGCTACGGCCTAGAGTCCTACTAGGACTCGGCCTAGGGGCGGCGGGGCTGGCGGCTGCGCCTGGCGCTCAAGGCGGCTGGGGCGGCCTTGGCCGGCCGGCTGGGCCTTGGCCCGGGCGGGGCGCTGCTCTTTTTTTTTAAATCGGTTCCGCGCAGAAAAACAAAAAAGAAAACTAAACTAAACGAACTCCAAAATTACTAAAGTAAATTTTCCCTGACTCCTAAAAATGAGTCGAACAAAATGAACTTTACCCCGGACCTAAAATGCAATTTTTGAAAACGCGCATTTTCCCCTATCCAAATAAAAAGCAAACAAAACTCCGGCAAAACCAAAATTTGATTTATTCATTAAATCTTCATTTTTCTTAAATTTGGGAAAGTCATATTATTCCCTCTCTCATTATTTTTGATATTGGAAAAATAATTGAAGATGAAATAAAATAAATCAAATGATCCTCTTTTCAAAATTTGAGAAAACTCAAATATGAAAATAACGAAATCTCCAACTCTCTCCGAGGGTCCTTGAGTTGCGTGAAATTTCTAGGATCGGGCAAAATGCAAGAAAATATGATATGCATGATGATCTAATGTATAACATTCCAAATTGAAAATTTGGGATGTTACAAACCTCCCCCCCTTAAGATGAATCTCGCCCTCGAGATTCGGGTTGGCTAGAAAATAGGTGAGGGTGGTCCTTGAGCAAATCTTCTTTTCTTTCCCAGGTGGCTTCATCCTCTGAGTGGTGGTTCCACTGAACTTTGCAAAACTTGATAACCTTGCTGCGGGTAACTCTGCTGGCATAATCGAGAATTTTGACTGGCTTCTCCTCATATGTTAAGTCGTCCTTCAACTGAATCGCTTCGAGCGGCACGGTATATCTTAGTGGTACCTCCGCCATCTCGGCGTGGCATTTCTTCAGCTGAGAAACATGGAATACATCATGAACTCCTGACAGTCCCTCTGGTAATTCCAACTTATAAGCGACTTCTCCCATACGTTGCAAGATCTTATACGGTCCAACGAAACGCGGTGATAATTTTCCCTTAACTCCAAAGCGCTTAACTCCTCGAAGTGGGGATACTCGAAGATAAACTCTGTCTCCAGTTCCGTAAACTGTCTCCTTGCGTTTAGAATCTGCGTAGCTCTTCTGCCTGGACTGGGCTACCTTGAGCCTATCGCGAATCAACTTAACTTTTCGTTTAGACTCCTTAATCAAATCTGGTCCAAAGAAGTGACGGTCTCCAACTTCGTCCCATGACAACGGTGTTCTGCACCTCCTTCCGTATAAAGCTTCGAAAGGTGCCATCTTCAAACTGGTTTGGTAACTGTTATTGTAAGAGAACTCTGCATATGGCAAATTATCGTCCCAACTAGATCCATAATCTAGCGCACAAGCTCTCAGCATATCTTCCAAAATCTGATTGACTCTCTCGGTCTGTCCATCTGTCTGCGGATGAAAAGTTGTGCTGAACTCTAGTCTGGTTCCTAAAGTTTCATGCAACTGATTCCAAAACTTTGAGGTAAATTGGGTTCCTCTATCTGATACGATACTCCTCGGAACTCCATGCAAACAAATGATCCTAGTCATGTATATCTTTGCCAACTTAGCACTGGTATAAGTGGTCTTAACTGGGATAAAATGTGCTACCTTCGTCAAACGATCAACTACTACCCATATCGAGTCATAGCCTAATTTTGTCCTGGGTAGTCCTGTGATAAAATCCATGCCTATATTATCCCACTTCCATTCGGGTATCGGCAATGGTTGTAGCAATCCTGCTGGCTTCTGATGCTCTGCCTTTACTCTCTGACATACGTCACAAACTGCTACATATGCTGCAATATCCTTCTTCATTCCGGTCCACCAGAATGTTTCCTTCAGATCCAAATACATCTTGGTATTCCCTGGGTGAATCGAATAGGGTGAATCATGTGCCTCTTGCAAAATCAACTTTCTGATCTCCGGGTCATTTGGCACATAAACACGGTCCTCAAACCATAAGGTATCGTGCTCATCCTCACGAAATAACTTTGCTTTTCCTTCGCTCAATTTCTCTTTTATAGCAGCAATCTCCTTGTCAGATTTCTGAGCTTCTCTGATCTTATTCATCAATGTTGAATGAATCTCCAATGCTGCTACATAGCCTCTCGGAACTATTTCCAAACATAGCTCACGAAGGTTTTCTGCTAACTCCTTGGGTATTTCTCCCGTCACTAGGGTGTTGACATGGCTCTTACGGCTCAATGCGTCAGCTACCACATTAGCTTTTCTGGGATGGTAATGCAATCTCATATCATAATCCTTGGTGAGCTCCAACCATCTCCTCTGTCTGAGGTTCAACTCTTTCTGCGTGAAAATGTACTTCGAACTCTTGTGATCCGTGTACACCTCACAATGATTTCCAATGAGGAAATGTCTCCACGTCTTGAATGCATGCACTACGGCTGCTAACTCCAAATCATGCGTGGCATAATTCAACTCACGAAGCTTCAGTTGCCGTGAAGCATACGAAACAACTCTTCCCTCCTGCATAAGCACTGCTCCAAGTCCTAGACATGAAGCATCGCAATACACCTCATAATCCTTGGTCTGATCTGGCAAAATCAATACTGGTGAGGTAACCAAGCGTTTCTTCAATTCCTGGAAACTAGCCTCACACTCCTTAGTCCAATTGAACTTAGTATCCTTCTTCAACAACTCTGTCATAGGCTTCGCAATCTTTGAAAAGTTCTCGATGAATCTCCGGTAGTATCCTGCGAGTCCAAGAAAACTCCGGATCTCTCCAACTTTTGTTGGTGCTTCCCATTCGGTTACGGTCTCAACCTTAGTGGGGTCAACTGCTATACCTTCTCCGGATATAACGTGTCCGAGGAATCCAACTTCCTTCAACCAAAACTCACATTTGCTGAATTTGGCGTATAACTGATGTTCCCTTAGTTTCTCCAAAACCAAACGCAAATGTTCCTTATGCTCCTCTTCATTCTTTGAATAAATCAGAATGTCATCAATGAACACTACGACGAACTTATCCAAAAACTCCATAAACACTTTGTTCATCATGTTCATAAAATAGGCAGGTGCGTTAGTCAATCCAAACGACATAACGGTATACTCATACAGTCCATATCTTGTGGTGAATGCTATCTTAGGTATGTCCTGCTCTCAAATCTTCAATTGATGGTACCCTGATCGCAAATCGATCTTGGAAGACACTTTAGCTCCTTGCAACCGATCAAACAGATCGTTGATCATTGGCAGTGGGTACTTATTCTTGATGGTTACTTCATTCAATCCCCGATAATCTACAACCATCCTTAATGATCCATCCTTCTTTTCCACTAGAAGTACGGGTGATCCCCAAGGTGAAGAACTTGGGCGAATGTAACCTTTATCCAATAACTCCTTAATCTGATTCTTAATTTCCACCAAATCCTTTGCTGGCATCCGGTACGGTCGCTTCGATATTGGGCCTGTACCTGGCAATAACTCAATCAAAAACTCAATGTCTCTATCCGGTGGCATGCCTGGTAATTCCTCAGGAAATACATCGGGAAAATCCTTTACCACTGGTACTTCTTCTTGCACAACTCCTGCTAGGCAGTTTACTTGTGTCCTGTTTGGCACATGCCGGGATACATACTTGATCCTTCTTCCTTCTGGGGTGGTAAGCAAAATTGTCTTACTGGCGCAATCGATGTTTCCTCCATACATCGACAACCAATCCATGCCTAATATCACATCCAATCCTTGAGATTCCAATACTATTATGTCTGAGGGAAACACATAGTTACCAATCCTTAATGGTAACCGATCACACCATCATCTAGCTATAAACTCCGCTCCTGGTGAGCTTACTAACATGGGTGACCTAAGGGCTTGGGTTGGCAGGTTATATTTATCCACAAATCCCCTTGATATGTATGAATGCGATGCACCAGTGTCAAAAACAACGAGTGCAGTAAATGACTTAACCAAAATCTTACCGATTACTACATCGGGCTGATCTTCAACCTCCTCCACATTAATGTGGTTCACCTGCCCCCTGCTAAAAGGGTTTGGCTTCTTCCCAGAGCTTCCATTGCCATTTCCATTCTGGCCTTCAGGACATTCATTGGCATAATGTCCGGTCTTGGAACACTTGAAACAGGTGACTTGACTCAGGTCTCTCTTGGTTGGGGTCGATGGGATGGTCCGGTTCTGGCCGTTGCTTCCTCCATTCCCATTACCATTCTTGTGGCCATTATGGTTGTGCGAGCTACCTCCTCCATGGGTATGCTGAAACTGAAATCCCGGTTTAGGGGCAAAACGGGGCTTCTGCTGGGCTCCAGAGTTATACTTCCCCTGTCCATACTTCCTCTTGCGGTTCTCAATCTGCTGTTGCTTCCCTTCAATCATGATGGCGCGATCTACCAACTCCTGGTAGTTGTTGAAACTCGCTACCATCAACTGCATGCTTAGTTCATCATTCAATCCTTCCAGAAACTTCTCCTGCTTAGCTGCATCCGTAGCAACGTCATCTGGGGCATAACGAGCTAACTTGCTGAAATCGTCAACGTACTGGCCAACTGTGCTTCCTCCTTGGCGTAAGTTGTGAAACTCACGCTTCTTTATGGCCATAGCTCCTGCTGAAACATGGGCAGTGCGGAAAGCTTGCTGAAACTGATCCCATGTGACAGTGTCAACTGGGTAAGTGGCTGTGAAATTCTCCCACCATGCTGCCGCGGGTCCGTCAAGCTGGTGAGCGGCAAACTTCACTTTCTCGCCATCCGTGCATCCTGCAATGGTCAAATCCCTTCCTATCTTGCGGAGCCAATCGTCTGCTACTATTGGCTCGGTGCTACTGGAAAACACCGGCGGATTCAGCCTAAGGAAACGGGCTAAGTGGTCAACAGGTGGTGGTGGTGGTGGGTTGTTGTTGTTCTGCTAGTTCTGGACTAACATCTGCATCAATTGATTCTGCTGCTGGATCAACTGAGTGAGTTCCGGTGGGAATCCATTGTCACGTCTCGGAGGCATCTGAGGGTTTAGAAGAGAAGAGAATTAAGAATAGAGTGAGGTCTAAAGGGAAAACACTACCCCAATGCACATGAGCAAATGCACACAAAATCACTTCATTCAATCAAACAAGGGCTAACAAACGGTCTAACTATCGCAAAAGTGCTCGAACTATTGTATTTACATGGGGGAAATACTACTACTATTTGGTGGTCATCTAGAAATTTGAATCGGTGGAAGACTCCATGATATCTGCTCCAGCTTCGTCTTCAAAGTCGGGTTCACTTGGATCCGAATCGGTGTCGTCGATGATGATGTAGTTGTCCAGACATGCGACGTACTCGTCTTCCTCCGTGAATGCTAACTTCCTCTTGAGTTCTTCAATCTCCTGCTTAAGATCACCATTGTGTCTTGCTAGAGCTACGATCTCGTCCATGTAGTCCTTGCGTGTAGACTTCAGTTCTCCTTCTAGCTCGATGATCCTTGCCTTTGCATTCTTCAACTCTATCATGTCATTGCACATCTGATTCTCGTGGCGTCGAATGTGCTGGTTTAACTCCTGGATGAAAGATGCAATGGATCTATCCTTCTTGGTGCTGACTAACTCCCATTGTTCATCTCGGCGTCCGCAAATCTGGTAGATAGTGTCCTTAAGGTCTGCTTGATAAACTTCTCCAATGCATCCTATGGTGATATGAGCTGCCATGCTCCTTCCCAGACTCCAGGTTGGTGCATTGAAAACACTATCTATGGGCTTCGTGATTGGCGCGAATGTTCTTCCCGGAACATGAGCTTGAATCTTCCAGCCCTCCTCTTCAGGCAGAGTGGCGTTGAAGGTTCCCGTGAAGCTTGGTAATCCAATGTTCAGGTACTTGGTGACTTCCTTCAGGTGAAATCCAAATGGTGTGCCTTCATCCGGTTGGGCGTACTTAATCTACGCGTTCGTCATCCTAAAAGAGTAGAAAAGATGAGGGGTTTAGAAAATGAGAAGAGAATGGTGATCTATGGGTTTAACTTAGTGGTCGTGTCCTACAGTCAGCGTGTGCTCTGATACCATCTCTGTAGCGACCCGACCCGAATGGATCAAGTGCTCTGTGCTCAGGTGTCATCCCTGGATCAGTAATGCTGACACCACACAGTACATCGAAGGATTTATAGCAGAGTGGCAATCACACACTTATTACATCGTTGTCTCCAAAGAGAACTTTACAATAAATATGGCTTAAGGCCATCTAGTGTCGATAACAGCGTAAGACTTGGAAGGTAAATGGGTCCATCAACTCCAACGGCATCACTGAGTATAGAACCACGACCTAAAAGCACCTTACTCGTCGTCTGAAAAGTCTGCAACATGAGAAGTTGCAGCCCGAAAACGGGTCAGCACATGGAATATGCTGGCAATGTAACACATAGAGAGTAATGGAATGAAACAGCTATACTATATGCATATATGGCTGGTGGAAAGCTCTATGGTTACAGTTTTGCGTAAAGCCAATTTTTCCCTACTGCAAAGGAATAAATTTATTTAACTATCATGGTGGTTGTGAAACATCGAGAATGGTTGACAGCATTCTCAATCCCAATTAAAAATAATTAAAACCCAACAACATTAATTAGAAGTAACATGTTAAGATTCACGTGATATTCAAGTACTAGATACTCAAGTTGTCCATAACCGGGGACACGGCTAATCATGATTAGTTTGTACACTCTGCAGAGGTTTGCGCACTTTTCCCCACATGACTCGATCGCCTCCGTTTGTTTTCTCGCACTACACGGTGTTTGAGAAACGGATGACGGAGACATAGTCTTTCAGAAGCGCTAGCACCTTACATGTGGGGTAGACCGTACCACCTACAACCCCTACATATGCTAGTCCACCCCGTAAGATTTCGCACAACTTAGTCAACTACGCCAGAGCCCATAGTAGCATGTGGCTGCACACGGAAGTTTCTAGCATGAAAGATCTTATGATCCCTTTGAGCCTGGGTGGCGGTCCGAAAAAAAACAGGCAAGTCCTGATAGACATCAGGTGCCTCAATCCACCCAGATGCGTGTTTAAGTTGCCACCTTAGATAAACCATTAAAATTATCAACTCACATCTGTCATGGATATCACTCACCCAATCCACGTCTACTAGCATAGCATGGCATAATAAGCAAACGTAGAAGTAACTCCCAAAGGTTTCATAATAAACAGGTAATAGGTACTACCTCATCTACTTCCCATCCCACAATTTAATTAGATCCTAATCATGCAATGTGTGAGGATTGATCTAATGCAATAAAACATGGGTTGTAGAAAAGGTATGATCAAAGTGTTACTTGCCTTGCTGATGATCCGCGAGACCTAGGGAATCGAAGTAACAAGCGGCGCAATCCGGGTGATCTATCACAGACAAACAACAAGCACACAATAAGTACTCATCTAATGCACAGGTAAAACTCAAACAAGCGATCGAACCAGAAAGTTCAACTTAACAACTTTGGTTGCAAAGAAAGAACGAACCGAACAAAGAAACGGAAAACAAAGGCGGAAGAAAACAACTCGGTTCTAGCAAGTTGAAACTAGGTCAAATTTTATTGTAGCAAAAGCTTGTTCAAGTTGATTAGACGGAACGGCGGTTTCGCAACGAAACTCCAGGCGCTTGAATCACCTGATTCCGATAAACGAGCGGAAAGAAAGACTAGAACGAAGATCGGATCTGAGATCACGATCGCGGAATAAATCTGACAAAAAGAAAGAGATGAACGTTAAACGAACGGACGTTCGTTAACCGGGAAAATCGGTGATCACGTTCGTTGAGACGAACGGTCTGACAGAAGAACGAAAACCGATCTAGGGTTTTCAGAAAAGAAACCGAAAAAGAAACGGAAAACCGATCTAGGGTTTCGGAAGAAAACCGAAACAAAAACCGGTCTATAAAATGAATCAGAAGAGAAGAAAAGAATCTGAACGATTAGAAGAAAACGATCCGAGGAAAAGAGACGCGGGGCAACCTCCGGCGAGATCTCCGGCGAGGGGCTCCGGCGGCGTGGGCAAGGTGCGGCGGCGGCGTGGGCAAGGTGCGGCGGCGCGGGTGTGGGGTGGCGCGGCGGCGGTGTAGGGCGCGGGGTGGGGTGCGGTGGAGGGCTTGGGGTTTGATTTGATGGGTTTAGAGGGGGGGTGTGGGGATATTTATATAGGTGAGGGGGGGGGATTTACTTGGGTAGGGGACAAGAAACAGAGTAGGAAAAGGAAAACGAAACAAACGAGAAGGGGAGGCTACGGCCTAGAGTCCTACTAGGACTCGGCCTAGGGGCGGCGGGGCTGGCGGCTGCGCCTGGCGCGCAAGGCGGCTGGGGCGGCCTTGGCCGGCCGGCTGGGCCTTGGCCCGGGCGGGGCGCTGCTCTCTTTTTTTGTAAATTGGTTCCGCGCAGAAAAACAAAAAAGAAAACTAAACTAAACGAACTCCAAAATTACTAAAGTAAATTTTTCCCCGACTCCTAAAAATGAGTCGAACAAAATGAACTTTACCCCGGACCTAAAATGCAATTTTTGAAAACGCGCATTTTTCCCTATCCAAATAAAAAGCAAACAAAACTCCGGCAAAACCAAAATTTGATTTATTCATTAAATCTTCATTTTTCCTAAATTTGGGAAAGTCATATTATTCCCTCTCTCATTATTTTTGATATTGGAAAAATAATTGAAGATGAAATAAAATAAATCAAATGATCCTCTTTTCAAAATTTGAGAAAACTCAAATATGAAAATAATGAAATCTCCAACTCTCTCCGAGGGTCCTTGAGTTGCGTGAAATTTCTAGGATCGGGCAAAATGCAAGAAAATATGATATGCATGATGATCTAATGTATAACATTCCAAATTGAAAATTTGGGATGTTACATCCATATACCCCGAAAACATCCAGGAGCACCATGAAGCCCTATTTCCACCGCCGCAACCTTCTGTGCCCAAGAGATCCCATCTTGGGGCCTTTTCCGGAGCTCCGTCGGAGGGGGAATCGATCATAGAGGGCTTCTACTCAACACCATAACCTCTCCGATGATGTGTGAGTAGTTTACCACAGACCTTCGGGTCCATATTTATTAGCTAGATGGCTTCTTCTCTCTCTCTTTGGATCTCAATACAATGTTCTCCTCGATCTTCTTGGAGATCTATTCGATGTAACTCATTTTGCGGTGTGTTTGTCGAGATCTGATGAAATTTGGCTTTATGATCAAGTTTATCTATGATCAATATTTGATTCTTCTCTGAAATCTTTTATGTATGATTGGTTATCTTTGCAAGTCTCTTCGAATTACCAGTTTGGTTTGGCCTACTAGATTGATCTTTCTTGCAATGGGAGAAGTGCTTAGCTTTGGGTTCAATCTTGCGGTGTCCTTTCCCAGTGACAACTGGGGCAGCAAGGCACATATTGTATTGTTGCCATTGAGGATAAAAAGATGGGGTTTATATCATATTTCTTGAGTTTATCCCTCTACATCATGTCATCTTGCTAAATGTGTCACTCTGTTCTTATGAACTTAATACTCTATATGCATGCTGGATAGCGGTCGATGTGTGGAGTAATAGTAGTAGATGCAGAATCGTTTAGGTCTACTTGTTGCGGACGTGATGCCTATATACATGATCATGCCTAGATATTCTCATAATTATGCACTTTTCTATCAATTGCTCGACAATAATTTGTTCACCCACCATAATACTTATGCTATCTTGAGAGAAGCCACTAGTGAAACCTATGGCCCCCGGATCTATTCTCCATTATATTAATCTCGCGTCAACAAGCTATTTCTATTACCGTTTATTTTGCAATCTTTACTTTCAATCTATATCATAAAAATACCAAAAATATTTATCTTATTATTATTATCTCTATCAGATCTCACTCTCGTAAGTGACCGTGAAGGGATTGATAACCCCTTTATCGCATTGGTTGCGAGGTTCTTATTTGTTTGTGTAGGTACGAGGGACTTGCGTGTAGTCTCCTACTGGATTGATACCTTGGTCCTCACAAACTGAGGGAAATACTCACGCTACTTTGCTGCATCACCCTTTCCTCTTCAAGGGAAAACCAACGCAGTGCTCAGGAGGTAGCAAGAAGGATGTCTGGCGCCGTTGCCGGGGAGATCTACGCACAAGTCAAGACATACCAAGTACCCATCACAAACTCTTATCCCTCGCATTACATTAGTTTCCATTTGCCTCTCGTTTTCCTCTTCCCCACTTCACCCTTGCCGTTTTATTCGCCCTCTTTTCCGCCCTTCTCTTTTTTAGTTCGTCTCTTTTCACTTGCTTCTTGTGTGCTTGCGTGTTGGATTGTTTGCCACGATGGCTTTACCAAAAGGTGTTGATCCTCACCTTAGAAGGTTGGAAGAAATTGAAAAAAACGTTAGAAGTTATATGTCCTTGCAGTTTGAGCATAATAATTTCTTCAAAAACGAGCTTAAAGAACAAATAAGTTTTATGGGGTACATGAAGAACGAGCTCGATGATATGTCTAAAGAATTTTATGGTCTAAAATCTCAGTTCGCTCATCTTGAAAACTTAAATACCCAAATTTCGGATAAGAAAGCTAACTTAGTTAATAAGATGGCCGCCAAACCGGAAGAATTTGATGATAATAAGGATGAAGATCAAAAAGTGATTGATGTGTCTCCTATTAAATCTTTGTTTTGCAATATGAATCTTGATAATGATGGGACTGGAGATGAGTCAACTTTAGTTAAAAGGCGTCCCAATGATTCGGAGTTTTTAGATCTTGATGCAAAAATTGCTAAAAGTGGGATTGATGAGGTCAAAACTTTACATAGCAATGAACCCACTATTTTGGATTTCAAGGAATTTAATTATGATAGTTGTTCTTTTATAGATTGTATTTCCTTGTTGCAATCCGTGCTAAATTATCTGCATGCTTATAATCAAAATAAAGCTTTTACTAAACATATCATTGATGCTTTAATGCAATATTATGAAGAAAAGCTTGAACTAGAAGTTTCTATCCCTAAAAACTTTATGATGAGTGGGAACCTACTATTAAAATTAAAATTAAAATTAAAGATCATGAATGCTATGCTTTATGTGATTTGGGTGCTAGCGTTTCCACGATTCCAAAAACTTTGTGTGATGTGTTAGGTTTCCGTGAATTTAATGATTGTTCTCTAAATTTTCACCTTGCAGATTCCACTATTAAGAAACCTATGGGAAGGATTAATGATGTTCTTGTTGAAAACCGGGGTCTTTAATTAATGATGAAGATCTTAACGTGATTGATGTGACTCCTATTGAATCTTTGTTTTCCAAGATAAATCTTGATAAAGATGGGACTGGAGATGATTCAACTTTAGTTAATAGGCGTCCCAATGATTCAGAGTTTTTAGATCTTGATGCAAAAACTGATAAAAGTGGGATTTGAGAGGTCAAAACTTTAAGTAGCAATGAACCCACTCTTTTGGATTTCAAGGAATTTAATTATAATAATTGTTCTTTAATAGATTGTATTTCCTTGTGGCAATCCATGTTGAATTATGCTCATGCTTATAATCAAAACAAAGCTTTTACTAAACATATCGTTGATGCTATGATGCAATCTTTTGAAGAAAAGCTTGAATTGGAAGTTTCTATCCATAGAAAACTTAATGATGAGTGGGAACCTACTATTAAAATTAAAATTAAAGATCATGAATGCTATGCTTTATGTGATTTGGGTGCTAGCATTTCCACGATTCCAAAAACTTTGTGTGATGTGTTAGGTTTCCGTGAATTTAATGATTGTTCTCTAAATTTTCACCTTGCGGATTCCACTATTAAGAAACATATGGGAAGGATTAATGATGTTCTTGTTGCAAATAGGAATTATGTGCCCATAGATTTCATTTTTCTTGATATTGATTGCAATCCTACATGTCCTATTATTCTAGGTAGGCCTTTCCTTAGAACGATTGGTGCAATTATTGATATGAAGGAAGGGAATATTAGATTCCAATTTCCATTAAGGAAAGGCATGGAACACTTTCCTAGAAAGAAAATTGAATTACCTTATGAATCTATTATGAGATCCACTTATAGATTGTATACCAAAGATGATAACACATAGATCTATCCTTGCTTTTATGCCTAGCTAGGGGCGTTAAACGATAGCACTTGTTGGGAGGAAATCCAATTTTATTTTTGTTCCTTTATTTTTGGTTCTGTTTAGTAATAAATAATTCATCTAGCCTGTGTTTATATGTGGTTTTATGCTTTTAATAAGTGTTTGTGCCAATTAGAACCTTTGGGAAGACTTGGGGAAAGTCTTTGCGATCTTGTTTTAAAAAACATAAACTTTAGCGCTCACGAGATTTGCTGCCATTTTTCACTGGAGAGTGTGATTAGGTTGATTATTTTTTAAGACGATTAATAGATAAATTCCTCACGTCCAGATATTTATTTTAGAATTTTTGTGGTTATAGAAGTATTCGAAACCTTCAGATTACTACAGACTGTTCTGTTTTTGACAGATTCTGTTTTCCATGTGTTGTTTGCTTATTTTGATGCATCTATGGCTAGTATCGGAGGGTATGAACCATACAGAAGTTGGAATACAATAGGTTTAACACCAATATAAATAAGTAATGAGTTCATTACAGTACCTTAAGTGGTGGTTTGTTTTCTTATACTAACAGAGCTCATAAGATTTTCTGTTGAGTTTTGTGTTGTGAAGTTTTCATGTTTTGGGTAAGGATTTGATGGATTATGGAATAAGGAGTGGAAAGAGCCTAAGATTTGGGATTCCCAAGGCACCCCATGGTAAAATTCAAGGACAACCAAAAGCCTAAGTTTGGGGATGCCCCGGAAGGCATCCCCTCTTTCGTCTTCTTCCATCGGTAATTTACTTGAGGCTATATTTTTATTCACCACATGATATGTGTTTTGCTTGGAGCGACTTGTATGATTTGAGTCTTTGCTTTTTAGTTTATCACAATCATACTTTATGTACACACCTTTTGGTAGAGACACACATGAATTGGAATTTATTGGAATACTCTATGTGCTTCACTTATATCTTTTGAGCTAGATAGTTTTGCTCGAGTACTTCACTTGTATCTTTTAGAGCACGGTGGTGGTTTTATTTTATAGAAATTATTGATCTCTCATGCTTCACTTATATTATTTTGAGAGTCCTTTAGAACAACATGGTAATTTACTTTGGTTGTGGAACTAGTCCTAATATGATAGGCATCCAAGATGGTTATAATAAAAGCTATCACAGAAAGTGCATTGAATACTATGAGAAGTTTGATACTTGATAATTGTTTTGAGATATAAAGGTGGTGATATTAGAGTGTGATAGTTCAGTAGTCGTGAATTTCAGAAATACTTGTGTTGAAGTTTGTAAGTCCCGTAGCATGCACGTATGGTAACCGTTGTGTAACAAATTTGAAACATGAGGTGTTCTTTGATTTTCTTCCTTATGAGTGGCGGTCGGGGACGAGCGATGGTTTTTCCTACCAATCTATCTGACACGTCTCCAATGTATCTATAATTTTTGATTGTTCCATGCTATATTATATTCTGTTTTGGACATTATTGGGCTTTATTATACATTTTTATATTATTTTTGGGACTAACCTACTAATCGGAGGCCCAGCCCAGAATTGCTGTTTTTTTGCCTATTTTAGGGTTTCGAAGAAAAGGAATATCAAACGGAGTCCAAATGGAATGAAACCTTCGGGAACGTGATTTTTGGAACGAACAAGATCCAGGAGACTTGGACCCTACGCCAAGCAACCAACAGGGAAGCCACGAGGTAGGGGGGCGCACCTACCCCCCCAGGCGCGCCCTCCACCCTCGTGGGCCCCCTGTTGCTCCATCGACGTACTCCTTCCTCCTATATATACCTACGTACCCCCAAACGATCAGATACAGAGCCAAAACCCTAATTCCACCGCCGTAACTTTCTGTATCCACGAGATCCCATCTTGGGGCCTGTTCTGGAGCTCCGCCGGAGGGGGCATCGATCACGGAGGGCTTCTACATCAACACCATAGCCTCTCCGATGAAGTGTGAGTAGTTTACCTCAGACCTTCGAGTCCATACTTATTAGCTAGATGGCTTCTTCTCTCTTTTTGGATCTCAATACAATGTTCTCCCCCTCTCTTGTGGAGATCTATTTGATGTAATCTTCTTTTGCGGTGTGCTTGTTGAGACCAATCAATTGTGGGTTTATGATCAAGTTTATCTATGAACAATATTTGAATCTTCTTTGAATTCTTTTATGTATGATTGGTTATCTTTGCAAGTCTCTTCGAATTATCATTTTGGTTTGGCCTACTAGATTGATCTTTCTTGCAATGGGAGAAGTGCTTAGCTTTGGGTTCAATCTTGCGGTGTCCTTTCCCAGTGACAGTAGGGGCAGCGAGGCACGTATTGTATTGTTGCCATCGAGGATAACAAGATGTTTTTTTATCATATTACATGAATTTATCCCTCTACATCATGTCATCTTGCTTAAGGCGTTACTCTGTTCTCTTGAACTTAATACTCTAGATGCATGCTGGATAGCGGTAGATGTGTGGAGTAATAGTAGTAGATGCAGGCAGGAGTCGGTCTACTTGTCTCGGATGTGATTCCTATATACATGATCATACCTAGATATTCTCATAACTATGCTCAATTCTGTCAATTGCTCAACAGTAATTTGTTCACCGACCGTAAAATACTTATGCTCTCGAGAGAAGCCACTAGTGAAACCTATGCCCCCGGGTCTATCTTCATCATATTAATCTTCCAACACTTAGTTATTTCCTTTGCTTTTATTTTACTTTGCATCTTTATCATAAAAATATCAAAAATATTATCTTATCATATCTATCATATCTCACTCTCGTAAGTGACCGTGTAGGGATTGACAACCCCTTATCGCATTGGTTGCGAGGATTTATTTGTTTTGTGTAGGTGCGAGGGATTCACGCGTAGCCTCCTACTGGATTGATACCTTGGTTCTCAAAAACTGAGGAAAATACTTACGCTACTTTGCTGCATCACCCTTTCCTCTTCAAGGGAAAACCAACGCAGTGCTCAAGAGGTAGCAAGAAGGATTTCTGGCGCCGTTGCCGGGGAGGTCTACGCAAAAGTCAACATACCAAGTACCCATCACAAACCCTTATCTCCCGCATTACATTATTTGCCATTTGCCTCTCCTTTTCCTCTCCCCCACTTCACCCTTGCCATTTTATTCGCCCTCTCTCTCTATATATATCCTCCCTCTCTTTTCCGTTCGCCTCTTTTCCGTTTGCTTGTTGTTATGGCGAGTCCTCTATCTTCTCCTTTGTCTCCCGAGAATGAAGTTCTAAATTTTAAGCAAAGGGAGGGAGAAAATCTAAAAGACGCTTGGTATAGAATTTGCAATGCTCAAAATAGATCTACCAGGAAGCAATCTACTTCCATTCTTCTTCGCAATTTTTATGTAGGCGCTATTCTTTGGCACAGATATATCCTTGATACCATTACCGGAGGGAACTTCTTAGGTAGCCATACTTTTGGTTCTTATAATGCTATGATAGATTTGTTTGGCTCACCACCTCTTTTGGTTAATGGAACTATGCTAACTTTGGAGCATGTAATGCAAAAACTTGAAATTATTGAAAATAAAGTTGATACCGTTGAGTTAATTGAAAATTTCAATAAAAAGATCCACAACCAAATTACCCAATATGGATCTAAAGTAGGAGTAACTTTGAAAAATATTAAAGAGAAGGAACCTATAGTTAGTGAAAGAATAAATCATGATTCCACTAGAATCGATAAACTTGAGGGTATCATTACCAACTTGGGAACCGATTTTTCTTCCGTAAAGAATACTCCAAGTCCCCAACTAAAATTTCCAAGCTTATGTATGTTCCAAAAAATAAAAGTGAATCCTCTAACAAAGAAACTGCGGATCTCAAATCTATAATCATTCATCCTAACCTTTTTGCTATCATTAAGGAACCATTTACTACTAATGATTTTTTCGATCTTGTGCCTAAAAGTTTGATAATCAATAAAAATAAAGAAATTCCTAAGGATGGTAGATGCCTCATTGAAGAATTACCTACCAAAGATGGCAATACCTAGATCTATCCTTGCTTTTTATGCCTAGCTAGGGGCGTTAAACGATAGCGCTTGTTGGGAGGCAACCCAATTTTATTTTTATTCCTTGATTTTTGCTCCTGTTTAGTAATGAATAGTTTATCTAGCCTCTGTTTTGTTCACGTTTTTGTGTTTAATTAGCGCTTGTGCCAAGTAAGACCGTTGGGAAGACTTGGGGAAAGTCTTTTTAATCTTGCTAAAAAAACAGAAACTTTAGCGCTCACGAGAACTGCTGTCATTTTTATTTGGAAAGTGCTATTTAGTTAATTATTTTTGCAGATGATTAATAGATAAATTCCTCACGTCCAGAAATTTATTTTATAATTTTTGGGGTTCCAGATCTTGCGCTAGCTACAGATTACTACAGACTGTTCTATTTTTGACAGATTCTATTTTTCGTGTGTTGTTTGCTTATTTTGATGAATCCATGGCTAGTAAAGTAGTTTATAAACCATAGAGAAGTTGGAATACAGTAGGTTTAACACCAATATAAATAAATAATGAGTTCATTACAGTACCTTGAAGTGGTGTTTTCTTTTCTTTCGCTAACGGAGCTCATGAGATTTTCTACTTTAAGTTTTGTGTTGTGAAGTTTTCAAGTTTTGGGTAAGGATTTGATGGATTATGGAACAAGGAGTGGCAAGAGCCTAAGCTTGGGGATGCCCATGGCACCCCCAAGATAATCTAAGGACACCAAAAAGCCAAATCTTGGGTTGCCCCGGAAGGCATCCCCTCTTTCGTCTACTTCTATCGGTAACTTTACTTGGAGCTATATTTTTATTCACCACATGATATGTGTTTTGCTTGGAGCGTCTTGTATGATTTGAGTCTTTATTTGTTAGTTTTCAACAATCATCCTTGCTGCACACACCTTTTTAGAGAGACACACATGATTCGGAAATTATTAGAATACTCTATGTGCTTCACTTATATCTTTTGAGTTATATAGTTTTGCTCTAGTACTTCACTTATATCTTTTAGAGCGCGTCGGTGGATTTGTTTTATAGAAACTATTGTTCTCTCATGCTTCACTTAGATTATTTTGAGAGTCCTACAAAAACAGCATGGTAATTTGTTTTAATTATGTTAGGCATTCAAGATTAATAATAAAATTCTCTTATGAGTGTGTTAAATACTAAGAGAAGCTTGATACTTGATAATTGTTTTGAGATGTGGAGATGGTGATATTAGAGTCATGCTTGTTGAGTAGTTGTGAATTTGAGAAATACTTGTGTTAAAGTTTGTGATTCCCGTAGCATGCACGTATGGTGAACCGTTATGTGATGAAGTCGGAGCATGATTTATTTATTGATTGTCTTCCTTATGAGTGGCGGTCGGGGACGAGCGATGGTCTTTTCCTACCAATCTATCCCCCTAGGAGCATGCGTGTAATACTTTGCTTTGATAACTTGTATATTTTTGCAATAAGTATATGAGTTCTTTATGACTAATGTTGAGTCCATGGATCATACGCACTCTCACCCTTCCACCATTGCTAGCCTCTCTATTACCGCGCACCTTTCACGTGTATCATACACCCACCATATACCTTCCTCAAAATAGAAACCATACCTACCTATCATGGCATTTCCATAGCCATTCCGAGATATATTGCCATGCAACTTTCCACCATTCCGTTTACTATGACACGCTCCATCATTGTCATATTTCTTTGCATGATCATGTAGTTGACATTGTATTTGTGGCAAAGCCACCATTCATAATTCTTTCATACATGTCACTCTTGATTCATTGCATATCCCGGTACACTACCGG
Organism: Triticum dicoccoides; assembly: GCF_002162155.2. Taxonomy (NCBI): domain Eukaryota; kingdom Viridiplantae; phylum Streptophyta; class Magnoliopsida; order Poales; family Poaceae; genus Triticum; species Triticum dicoccoides. The sequence continues at coordinate 500,372,669 of NC_041390.1, read as the reverse complement.
AGGCATTCACATAGATTCATATCTTGTTCTAAGTATTGAGTTGTAATTCTTGAGTTGTAAGAAAATAAAAGTGTGATGATCATCATTATTAGAGCATTGTCCCAAGTGAGGAAAGGATGATGGAGAGTATGATTCCCCCACAAGTCGGGATGAGACTCCGGACGAAAAAAAGAGGCCATAAAAAATAGAAAAGGCCCAAATAAAACAAATATGAGAGAAAAATATAGAAGGGACAATGCTACTATCCTTTTACCACACTTGTGCTTCAAAGTAGCACCATGTTCTTCATGATAGAGAGTCTCCTATGATATCACTTTCATATACTAGTGGGAATTTTTCATTATAGAACTTGGCTTGTATATTCCAATGATGGGCTTCCTCAAATTGCCCTAGGTCTTCGTGAGCAAGCGAGTTGGATGCACACCCACTTAGTTTCTTTTTGAGCTTTCATATACTTATAGCTCTAGTGCATCCGTTGCATGGCAATCCCCACTCACTCACATTGATATCTATTGATGGGCATCTCCATAGCCCGTTGATACGCCTACTTGATGTGAGACTATCTTATCCCTTTTGTCTTCTCCACAACCACCATTCTATTCCACCTAAAGTGCTATGTCCATGGCTCACGCTCATGTATTGCGTGAAGATTGATAATTTTTGAGAACACCAAAAGTATGAAACAATTGCTTGGCTTGTCATCGGGGTTGTGCATGATTTAAATACTTTGTGTGGTGAAGATGGAGCATATCCAGACTATATGATTTTGTAGGGATAACTTTCTTTTGCCATGTTATTTTGAAGAGACATAATTGCTTAGTTAGTATGCTTGAAGTATTATTATTTCTATGTCAATATTGAACTTTTGTCTTGAATCTTTCGGATCTGAATATTCATACCACAATTAAGAAGAATTACATTGAAAATATGCCAAGTAGCATTCCACATCAAAAATTCTGTTTCTATCATTTACCTACTCGAGGCCGAGTAGGAATTAAGCTTGGGGATGCTTGATACGTCTCCACGTATCTATAATTTTTTATTGTTCCATGCTATATTATATTCTATTTTTGGACATTATTGGGCTTTATTATACACTTTTATATTATTTTTGGGACTAACCTACTAATCAGAGGCCCAACCCAGAGTTGTTGTTTTTTTGCCTATTTTAGGGTTTCAAAGAAAAGGAATATCAAACGGAGTCCAAACGGAATGAAACCTTCGGGAACGTGATTTTTTGAAGGAACAAGATCCAGGAGACTTGGACCCTACATCAAGCAACCAACAGGGAAGCCACGAGGTAGGGGGCACGCCAACCCCCCTAGGCGTGCCCTCCACCCTCGTGCCCCCCTGGTTCTCCACCGATGTACTCCTTCCTCCTATATATACCTACGTACCCCCAAACGATCAGATACGGAGCCAAAACCATAATTCCACTGTCGTAACTTTCTGTATCCACGAGATCCCATCTTGGGGCCTGTTCCGGAGCTCCGCCGGAGGGGGCATCGATCCCGGAGGGCTTCTACATCAACACCATAGCCTCTCCGATGAAGTGTGAGTAGTTTACCTCAGACCTTCGGGTCCATAGTTATTAGCTAGATGGCTTCTTCTCTCTTTTTGGATATCAATACAATGTTCTCCCCCTCTCTTGTGGAGATCTATTCGATGTGATCTTCTTTTGCGGTGTGTTTGTTGAGACCGATGAATTGTGGGTTTATGATCAAGTTTATCTATGAACAATATTTGAATCTTCTCTGAATTCTTTTATGTATTATTGGTTATCTTTGCAAGTCTCTTTGAATTATCAGTTTGGTTTGGCCTACTAGATTGATCTTTCTTGCAATGGGAGCAGTGCTTAGCTTTGGGTTCAATCTTGCGGTGTCCTTTCCCAGTGACACACTAGGGGCAGCAAGGCACATATTGTATTGTTGCCATCGAGGATAATAAGATGGGGTTTTTATCATATTGCATGAATTTATCCCTCTACATCATGTCATCTTGCTTAAGGCGTTACTCTGTTCTCTTGAACTTAATACTCTAGATGCATGCTGGATAGTGGTCGATGTGTGGAGTAATAGTAGTAGATGCATGCAGGAGTCGGTCTACTTGTCTCGAACGTGATGCCTATATACATGGTCATACCTAGATATTCTCATAACCATGCTCAATTCCGTCAATTGCTCAACAGTAATTTGTTCACCCACCGTCAAATACTCATGCTCTCGAGAGAGGCCACTAGTGAAACATATGGCCCCCGGGTCTATCTTCATCATATTAATCTTCCAACACTTAGTTATTTCCTTTGCTTTTTACTTTGCTTTTATTTTACTTTGCATCTTTATCATAAAAATACCAAAAATATTCTCTTATCATATCTATCAGATCTCACTCTCGTAAGTGACCGTGTAGGGATTGACAACCCCTTATCGCGTTGGTTGCGAGGATTTATTTGTTTTGTGTAGGTGTGAGGGACTCGCGCATAGCCTCCTACTGGATTGATACCTTGGTTCTCAAAAACTGAGGGAAATACTTATGCTACTTTGCTGCATCACCCTTTCCTCTTCAGGGGAAAACCAACGTAGTGCTCAAGAGGTAGCACTATCCCCCTTGGAGCATGCGCGTAATGCTTGGTTTTGATGACTTGTAGATTTTTGCAATAAGTATGTGAGTTCTTTATGACTAATGTTGAGTCCATGGATTATACGCACTCTCACCCTTCCATCATTGCTAGCCTCTTTCGTACCGTGCATTTCACTTTCTCACCTTGAGAGTTGGTGCAAACTTCGCCGGTGCATCCAAACCCCTTGATATGATACGCTCTATCACACATAAACCTCCTTATATCTTTCTCAAAACAGCCACCATACCTACCTATCATGGCATTTCCATAGCCATTCCGAGATATATTGCCATGCAACTTTCCACCGTTTCATTTATTACACGCTTCATCATTGTCATATTGCTTTGCATGATCATGTAATTGACATCGTATTTGTGGCAAAGCCACCATGCATAATTTATCATACATGTCACTCTTGATTCATTGCCCTTCCCGGCACACTGCCGGAGGCATGCATATAGAGTCATATTTTGTTCTAGTATCGAGTTGTAATCATTGAGTTGTAAATAAATAGAAGTGTGATGATCATCATTAATAGAGCATTGTCCCAAATGAAAAAAAAGAGAAAGGCCAAATAAAAAAAGGCCAAAAAAGAAAATAAATAAAAAGGGGCAATGCTACTATCCTTTTTTTCCACACTTGTGCTTCAAAGTAGCACCATGATCTTTATGATAGATAGTCTCTTGTTTTGTCACTTTCATATATTAGTGGGATTTTTTCATTATAGAACTTGGCTTGTATATTCCAACAATGGACTTCCTCAAATGCCCCTAGGTCTTCGTGAGCAAGCAAGTTGGATGCACGCCCACTTAGTTTCTTTTGTTGAGTTTTCATACATTTATAGCTCTAGTGCATCCGTTGCATGGCAATCCCTACTCCTTGCATTGACATCAATTGATGGGCATCTCCCTAGCCCGTTGATTAGCCTCGTCGATGTGAGACTTTCTCCTTTTTTTCTTCTCCACATAACCCTCTATCATTATTCTATTCCACCCATAGTGCTATATCCATGGCTCATGCTCATGTATTGCGTGAAAGTTGAAAAAAAATTGAGATCACGAAAGTATGAAATAATTGCTTGGCTTGTCATCGGGGTTGTGCAAGATGAGAGCATTCTTGTGTGACGAAAATGGAGCATGACGAAAATGTAGGGATGAACTTTCTTTTGCCATGTTATTTTGAGAAGACATGATTGCTTAGTTAGTATGCTTGAAGTATTATTATTTTTATGCCAATATTAAACTTTTGTCTTGAATCTTTCAGATCTGAATATTCATGCCACAATAAGGAAAATTACATTGAGATATATGCTAGGTAGCATTCCACATCAAAAATTCTGTTTTTATCATTTACCTAGTCGAGGACGAGCAGGAATTAAGCTTGGGGATGCTTGATACGTCTCCAACGTATCTATAATTTTTGATTGTTCCATGCTATTATATTATATGTTTTGGATGTTGATGGGCTTATTTATACACTTTTATATTATTTTTGGGACTAACCTACTAACCCAAGGCCCAGTGCAAATTGTTATTTTTTTCCTATTTCAGTGTTTCGCAGAAAAGGAATATCAAAGGGAATCCAAATGGAATAAAACCTTCGGGAGAGTTATTTTTGGAACAAACTTGATCCAGGGGACTTGGAGTGCACGTCAAGAAATCAACAAGGAAGCCACGAGGCAGGGGCGCGCCCTCCACCCTCGTGGGCCCCTCGTGGCTCCACCGACCTACTTCTTCCTCCTATATATATCCATATGCCTAGAAAACATCCAGGAGCACCACGAAACCCTATTTCCACCGTCGCAACCTTCTGTACCCAAGAGATCCCATCTTGGGGCCTTTTCTGGAGCTCCGCCGGACGGGGAATCGATCATGGAGGGCTTATACATCAACACCATATCCTCTCCGATGATGTGTGAGTAGTTTACCACAGACCTTCGGGTCCATAGTTATTAGCTAGATGGCTTCTTCTCTCTCTTTGTATCTCAATACGATGTTCTCCTCGATCTTCTTAGAGATCTATTCGATGTAACTCTTTTTGTGGTGTGTTTGTTGAGATCCGATGAATTGTGGGTTTATGATCAAGTTTATCTATGAACAATATTTGATTTTTCTCTGAAATCTTTTATGTATGATTGGTTATCTTTGCAAGTCTTTTCAAATTACCAGTTTGGTTTGGCCTACTAGATTGATCTTTCTTGCAATGGGAGAAGTGCTTAGCTTTGGGTTCAATCTTGCGGTGTCCTTTCCTAGTGACAGCAGGGGCAGCAAGGCATGTATTGGATTGTTGCCATCGAGGATAAAAAGATGGGGTTTATATCATATTTCTTGAGTTTATCCCTCTACATCATGTCATCTTTCTTAATGCATTACTCTGTCCTTATGAACTTAATACGCATGCTGGATAGTGGTCAATGTGTGGAGTAATAGTAGTAGATGCAGAATCGTTTTGGTCTACTTGTTGCGGACGTGATGCCTATATACATGATCATGCCTAGATATTCTCATAATTATGCACTTTTCTATCAATTGCTCGACAGCAATTTGTTCACCCACTGTAATAGTTATGCTATCTTGAGAGAAGCCACTAGTGAAACGTATGGCCCCCGGGTCTATTCTCCATTATATTAATCTCGCGTAATGAAGCTATTTCTATTACCGTTTATTTTGCAATCTTTACTTTCAATCTATATCATAAAAATACAAAAAAAATTATCTTATTATTATTATCTCTATCAGATCTCACTCTCGTAAGTGACCGTGATGGGATTGACAATCCCTTTATCGCGTTGGTTGCGAGGTTCTTATTTCTTTGTGTAGGTACGAGGGACTTGCCTGTAGTCTCCTACTGGGTTGATACCTTGGTTCTCAAAAACTGAGGGAAATACTTACGCTACTTAGCTGCATCGCCCTTTCCTCTTCAAGGGAAAACCAACGCAGTGCTCAAGAGGTAGCAAGTCCTGTGGACTTACTGAGGACACGGTAATCATGAGAGTTTGTAGCATAACCAACAAATATGCCCTCATAAGCTCTAGCCTCGAATTTAGACAAGCGAACACCTTTCTTGAGGATGGAACACTTACATCCGAACACCCGTAAGTACTTGAGGTTGGGCTTGTTATTGGTGAGTATCTCATATGGGGTCTTGTTCAAGCCTTTGCGGAGATAGAGCCGATTGGATGCATGACACGCAGTATTGATGGCTTCGGCCCAAAAGTTGTATGGAGACTTGATCTCCGCCATCATGGTCCTTACCGCATCCACCAGCGTTCGGTTCTTCCTCTCTGCTACACCATTTTGTTGAGGGGTGTAAGGTGCGGAATATTGATGTTTGATCCCCTCATCACTAAGAAACTCATCCAATGTGTAGTTCTTGTACTCGGTGCCGTTGTCACTTCTCATTGTCAAGATCTTTGCATTGTATTGATGTTGAGCTTCATTTGCAAAGTCAATGATGGTTTGTTGGGTCTCACTCTTCCTCTTGAAGAAGTACACCCAAGTGTATCTTGAATAGTCATCCACAATCACCAAGCAATACGTTCTACCCCCAAGGCTACCAAAGGATGGAGGCCCAAAGAGATCCAAGTGAAGGAGCTCCAAAGGCCTCTTTGAGTAAATGATAGTCGTGGGAGGGTGAGCCTTCTCATGTAGCTTTCCTTCAATGCAAGCACTATAAGCACGATCTTTGGCAAAACTAACATTTGTTAGTCCACGCACATGGTCCCCCTTGAGAAGACTTTGCAAAGATCTCATATTGACATGGGCTAAACGGCGATGTCAAAGCCATCCCATGTCAACTTTAGCCATTAGGCATGTCGCGGTCTTAGTGGGTCGCTCCGAAAAGTTAATCACATAGAGACCATTCTCGACATGCCCAACAAAGGCTACTTTAAGAGTCTTGCTCCACAAGAGGGCCACAGTATCAATATCAAAGAAAGTGGCAAAGCCCATGATTGCAAGTTGACGAACGGTAAGTAAATTGTATGCAAGGAACTCAACAAGCATGACCTTCTCGATCGTGAGATCATGAGAAATGACAACCTTGACAAGCCCCAATACCTTAGAGGACGAGGCATCACCCCACTCTACATTGGTGGGCATAGATGGAATCTTTTGCACGTCCACCACCAAGTCCTTGCTTCCGGTCATATGATTAGTCGCTCCGCCATCGAGCAACCATGATCCCCCACCGGAAGCAAACACCTACACGAGATCAATGCTTGGTTTTAGGTACCCATTTTGTAATGGGTCCTTTGATGTTAGCGACAAGGGTCTTAGGAACCCAAATATACCATTCAATGTACTCATAAGGAGAACCAACAAATTTATCATAAACATGTCCATCACTAGCACGACATATCACATAGGAAGGGTTAAAGTCGCCGGCTTTGTTGAAAGGGGTGGCATTGCCCTTCTTGACACCACCACCCTTCACAGTGTTCTTCTTCTCCTTAGAGGCACCCTCTCCCTCTTTGACAAAAGTTTGGATGAGAGGAGGAGGTCGTTTGGCCTTGTCATTCTTCTTCTTGTTCTTGGACTTGGGTGTGAACCCAATCCCTTCCTTGGCCACGAGTTCCTTTTGATTGCTCAAAAGATCGTTGAGGTTCTTCTCACCTTGTATGCATGACACAAGGCCTTTCTCAAGTTGCTCCTTAAACTTTGCATTCTCCTCAACAAGATGCACATGCTCACAACAAGGGTTAGTAGCATTTGCATTATCAATTAAAACCATATGAGGAGAAGTGGCTTTCTCCTTGGTTAGCCTCACTTGGAGTTGATCATGAGACTCTTTAAGACTAGCATGAGTACTCTTTAAGGCCTTGTGAGCCTTATCAAGTATATCAAAATCCTCCTTGAGTCTAGCAAGATCAACACCAAGTTTGGCCTTCTCGGAATTTAGCACACAAGACACAACAAGAGCATGATCAAGATCAAGATCTTTAATTTAGCATGGTCATCATTGTGTGACTCCTACAGAGCCAAACGACGACCACGCTCTTCCTCAAGAGCATTAGAGTGATCTGATATCTCATCGGCACAGTCACGAGTATGCCCCTCTATCTTAGAGATGGTGTTTTCGTGAGTCTCGATCATGTGATTGGCTTCACCAAGTTGTTCCAAGAGAGCAACGAAGTGCTTCTTGGATTTACCCTTAAGCTTACTCATAAAAGACTCAAACTCATTTTCCTCCATGTTGGACCCCCACGTTCATAAATGCAATCCGCCAAAGAAGGATGAGTAATGATGGTAGTTTTGATGTTGGGGGTTACCTTGTTGGTGGCTTTAGCCATGAGGCACTTGGTGGTGATGTTCTCATTGGGTGAGTCAAAGAGGGACGCCTGTGGGGTTATCGCAATGGCCACAGAGGCCATGGAAACCGTCTCACCGTCTTCATCATATCATCCTCATTGTACTCTTCTTGTGCCACCAATCCCTTGGGAGGAGCCTTCTTGGTGAAGTGGTTCTTGTTGGGGAAAGACTTGGCCTTGTCCTTCCGGATGAGCTTGCCACCATTGTCTTCCCTCTTCTCATAGGGGCACTCCGCCACAAAGTGGCTCACATTTCCACAATTGTAGCAAGTCCTCACATGTTGCTTGCCCTTGGCGCCACTTGAGTTGCTCTTGTTGAAGTTGGGCCTTGAGTTCTTCTTGCTCCAAAATTGTCTTGAAGCGAGAGCCATGTGCTCATGATAATCATATTTTGTATGCTCGGGGTTGCTCTCCTCTTCTCCCTCTTCCTCCTCTTCTTCCACACTAGCCTTGGCTTTCAAGGCAAGGTTGGGCTTCTTTGCTCTTTGAGAATGCAACACTGCATTGTCGGCAGTCTTGTCCAAGATACTCATTGCCACAAACTCATCCAACACTTCACTTGAGGACAAGGTGTGGAAGTCCGGCCTTTGATGGATGACGGAGGACATGGCCTTATGGTAAGTGTCGGCGTCCTGGGAACGGGGGTCCCCAGACTTGCATGCCTGCGGCCCATAGTGTGGCTCCACCAGTGGCCCTGTACGACCCATCTTCACCAGCAAACACTCAAGACCCTCGCGAGGGGCCAAGCCTCGTGAAGCAGACGATGCAAGACCTCCTTGGGGGCGGCCTCACCAGGCTGTCCCGTGAGGGGCAGAGAGATCAAGGCAAGGGGCACCTCACGAGGTTCTTGTGACGCAAGCCATGACGTCCAAGGTCAGGTGGGCACCAGGCGGGCGCCAGCGTGCGCAGTGTCCTGGTTGTGCTGGTGCTAAGGAGGCAAGCACAGGCGAGGAATCCCAAGGCAGTAGGCAAAGGTTTCCATATCGGTGCAACGAGACCAAGACCAGCAAGGCGGTAGGACGGAGGTCACCGTGGATCCCTGGATGGAGTCATCACTAGAGCCTTTGACAGGCGCAGACCATCTTTTGTCAGGACAGCTTGTACTAGCTTCCCCCCTTCAAATTGGCCGTTGTGGGACCCTTCCCGCCTAATATTTAGGAAGAGGACCCGGACCTCTATATATAGGACTAGCCACCACCGTAGAGAGGGGAGATCTCATCTGGGACCGGATCCACTCCACCGAGGCAACCACACAAACTCACGAAGCACAAGAGCACCTCTCCTCAGGAGGCTGTTCTTCCCTTGTAACTGTTCATCCTCAGCCCAAGAGGCAATCCACCACACCACACTAGAGTAGGGTACTACACCACATCAGTGGCCCGAACCAGTATAAATATTGTGTCCCTTTGTTCTGCGAGTTCGACACGCTAAGCCTTGAGATTGCGGCGAGGGCGTGAGCTAGAGGGAGGAGAGATCTTCGTGCGCACCCCAGTGTTCGAACCTCAAAGGTTTTGCCGGAACCCGAAATCCGACATTTGGCGCGCCAGGTAGGGGTGCACTGAGGCCTCTCTTCCATCAATAGACCCGCCAACACTCTACAACGCCGATGTCCGATGACCCGAGGGCTGACACCGATCACTGGGCAGCCTGGCCAGCCCGGGCAGCGTCATCCGCACAAGAAGACCTCAACTCCGTGCTCTAGGTGGCACGCGCACCGCCAAACACCGTGGGGTGCGGGCGGCACGGTTCGACGCATTCCACCCTTACCCCACGGCGCACACGGGCCGCCGCAAGGGCCTCAAGCTATGCCACGGCGACGGCGCCGCACTCCCGACAGGAACAAGCGAACATGAGGGCCGCGCTCATAGTGGCGCGGGAGCTGCTGCGATGTCGACTAATGGAGAGCGGCCGGGATGCATTGCTAGAGCGTGTTGCTGAGCTATTGGACGCCGCTGCCAGGGGTACACCACCTTTTTGCTCCTTGCTTACGCCTCAGGCTGCGGTCGGATCACACCGTGGTCCTCGTCGTGCCCGCGCGCCCCCAGGTGCACCAGGAGGTTTCGTCGGCACCAGCGCAACCAGCGGCGCCGGACACCCTACCACACATGTGCCTCCCCCAATGGGCGTAGGCGTAAGCAGTGCCACCCACGACCCCGGCGGGATGCCGCCCTACCATCCTGGCGCATCGAGCCAAGCGACGTGGAGCGTGGGGCACCTCGGCGAGGTTTCCGGGGCGACGGACCTGGAGGCCTATGTGCCCCGCATGATGGACCAGGAGTACACACTGGAAGATGACCCCCTCGAGCCGGGCTGGGAAGAGGAGACGCTGGAAGCTGAGGCCTTCCAGGAGCCACCTGGGAGCCTCGTCTACGACGCCGGCGACAACAGCTAGATGGTACCACTGATCTCTCAGGAGCAGGCTTATGCTAACCATGGGTCACAAGTGAATCAGGTCGCAGCGGTGGACGGCAGCCCCCTTCCACCAAGGGAAGCGCATTGGGGGCTGTGGGGGAGGGGCCGGGAGTAAGGTTCCTCCCCGCATCCAATGGAACAAGGCGTCACCCGAAGGTAGGTCCTTTGCCGGGGAGGCACCGGCGAGCCTTCCCCCCGAAAGAGCGCCCGTGGTCGCCGAGGGCGCCGCTGGCGTCCCCTTTGCCCCTTGGCATCGTCTTGGTTTCCGGACGCCCCAATGGTGGTCAAGGGTGGCGCAAGGCGGGGTCCTCGTCTGGCGATATGAAGTAAGGCTCACGCTTGTGAAGGTCTCCGCTCGTGACACTCTCACATAATAATGAGTGGGGATGTACATGCCCTGGAGTCTCCGGAGTGCCGCCCTCGGGCCTAGGGGGATCCCGCCCACGTCCTAGTGGAAGCACGATGCTCCGTGCTGGCCGTCGACACTGTCCCCCAATGACTATGCTCACGGCCTGTGAAAGCACTTAGCTCCACGCTGGTGAGAAGACTCGAAGGCAAGAAGACTAGCTAAGTGTCGGACGTGGCCATTTGCTTTTGACCTCTTTTCTGTAGCTCAGACTCGCACCTTTTGATCTTCAATTTGAAGTTGCATTTCCATTAGCAATCGTGGGGGGGCATCCTTTCTTGTTCGCGTTGATTTCGTGAGTTTCTGGATTCGTGTTTTGTTTGAGATTTACGACCGCTATCTTCCCCCTTTTCGAAGGCCTCGCGAGCGGGGGCTGGCAGCGGCGCACACGCACTACGTGCTCATCTCGCCATTACTGGCGCTCGCTTCTCGCGAGGCCCTCTCGGTTGGACCGGCGGACCTCTCAGGAAACCAAAACCTTGCGAGCTCGTGATGGGCTCCTCTCAGAAGGAATGCACACCCACAACCACCAAACCAGTTTGAAGCCCGGCGAAAGCAAAGTAAGTTACTGCATCAAGCCCGCAAGGGGAGTCGCGAGCACCCAAAAGCATGCTTTAAGCCTAGCCTAAGGAATGAAGTGGTAGTCTATTTACATGATGGGCTTCCTGAGGGAGTCCTGGACTAAGGGGTCCTCGGGCGTCCGGCCTGTTATCTATGGCCCAGACTGATGGGCTGTGAAGATATGAAGACCGAAGACTGTACCGGTGTCCGGATGGGACTCTCCTTGGCGTGGAAGGCAAGCTTGGCGAACAACTATGAAGATTCCATATTATGTAACCGAATCTATGTAACCTTGGATCCCCCTGGCGTCTATATAAACCGGAGGACTTAGTCCGGATAGGGGATACTCAATACCTTAGTCATACATGCTAGACTTCTAGGGTTTAGCCATTATGATCTCGTAGTAGATCAACTCTTGTAATACTCGTATTCATCAATATCAATCAAGCAGGACATAGGGTATTACCTCCATCAAGAGGGCCCGAACCTGGGTAAAGCTTCGTGTCCCCTATCTCCTTTTACCATCAACCTTAGACGCACAGTTCGGGACCCCCTACCCGAGATCCACCGGTGTTGACACTGACATTGGTGCTTTCATTGAGAGTTCATCTGTGTTGTTGCTAAAAGGTTTGATGGCCCCTTCAATCGTCAATAATGGCGCTGTCTGCGGAGAAAGTTTCCTCCCCGAGCAGATCTTTGTGTTCGGCGGCTTCGCACTGCAGGCCAACTCATTTGGCCATCTGGAGCAGATCGAAAGCTACGCCCCTAGCCATCAGGTCAGACTCGTGAGCTTAAACTAGGTTGTGAACCTCCATGGAGACTTAATCTTCACTGGATTTGATACCGCGGTAGCCGCTCCCGATCATCCTGATGATCATGACTTAAATCTGTCATCGGGCTACATCCAGGAGATCGCTCCTGTAACCGCTCTGGCCCTAGAGCCGGAGCAGGCCGCACCGTCCAAAGATGGGAGGATTAACCCCACCACGGAGGCTGCATATTCCATGGTGTTGGATCTGCACAGGGACCTGGTCTCACTCGATGCCTATGCCACCGGAACACCGGACTCGTCTCCGGCTGTAGGTACCGAACCACGCGAGCCCGCGGACGCCGAGCTTGATCATTTACCGATCTTCGAATTCAGCGCCGCAGACATCTTCCAGCACTGGCCTCTGGGCGATATGCTAAACTCATTAAAAAGTCTGTCCTTGGCGGAGGACTCTCAGCCGAACTATATCCGGCCCGAACTAGGGACTGACGATGGAGAATTTTGCTTCCCACCCGCCACCCACTTTATAGCCACGGTCGAGGATTTGACCGACGAACTTGATTATGACTCCGAGGACATCGATGGTATGGACGACGATGCCGGAGAAGAAGAAGACCAGAACCCGCGTTCACCGGACGCTGGACGGACACTTCCTCGTATGACGTATATATGGTGGATGCACCAAAGGAAAACAGCGGCGACAACAAGGAAGACCCATTTGAGGATAAACCTTCCGAAATACAGTCCAAGTGCCGGCATCAGCGGTGCCGCTCTAAGTCGCGCCATAGTAAAGATAGCAACACCAGCACAGGAGAAGATGACACTCCGGAAGGTGCCGAAGACAACAAAGACCCTGTCGACACAACAAACGAACAAGATGAACGGGAAAATGCGCAGGTTAGCCCTGTTAAACAGGCCACACACAAAGATTCAGAGGACGATAGTTACCTTCCGCTCTCTAAGGACGAGGTGAGCCTCAGCACCGAGGATTTCATCGTGCCTGAGGACCCTCTTGAGCAGGAGCGCTTCAAGCTCCAGCTAATAGCCACTGCAAGGATCCTGAAGAAGAAGCAGCAGCAGCTTCAAGATGTCCAGGATCTGCTCAACGATAAATGGACTGATGTCCTAGTAGACAAAATATACGGCCTCAAGTGCCCAACCAAAAGCTACCCAAAGCATAAATTACCACCTCAGTTCGACGAGCTGGCGCGGGAGTATATACCACCATCGTACAATGCGGCTAATCGGCCACCGCGTGGCCGGGATAAAACGACAACCCATGCCGAACACCAGCCCGCCCCGCCTCGTCACTCAAGCAAAGGTAAATTCGCCCATGGCCATACATATGACCTCCGGTAGAACCTGAACAATAAAGCAGGACCTACCATATCAATCTACGGATCACGAGGACGCACATCGACACGTGACAATGGCCGCCTATTCGAACGTGACAAACCTAGTCATCCGCAGGCCGAACACCTCAGACGGACTTCATCAGAGCTGTGTCACAATACGGCCTGATACAGAGGCCCCGCACACCCTCATTGCTTCACTGATGAGGTCCTGGACCATGAATTCCCCGAAGGATTCAAGCCTGTGAACATAGAATCATACGATGGGACCACGGACCCCATGGTGTGGATCGAAGACTTCATTCTCCACATCCATATGGCACGCGGAGATGACCTCCACGCCATCAAATACCTCCCTCTCAAACTCAAGGGGCCCGCTCGGCATTGGCTAAACAGTCTACCTGACAACTCCATTGGCAGTTGCGAGGACTTGGAAGAGGCTTTCCTCGATAACTTCCATGGTACATATGTTCGACCTCCGGATGCTGATGACTTAAGCCATATAGTCCAGCAGCCCGGAAAGTCCGCCAGGAAATTCTGGACAAGGTTCCTTGTCGGGGGTTGGGTGCGACATATGCCAATGGATGGCTTATCATGGTGGGGGCGAGTAGAACGTCGCCGGTGCCTGGAAACGGGATGAGGCGTAGACACGAACGCCGGCGTACTTTACCCAAGTTCGGGGCTCTCCTAGGAGATAACACCCCTAGTCCTGCTCTGCAGGGTCTCCGCATGATCACTAAGGCACAGTGAGTACAAAGGTGCTCCTCAAGCTGTATCTGTGGATAGGATGAGGCTAGGCTGTCTCTCCCTCTTCTCTAGGGTCTGGTCTATAGTTGTAATGAATTGGAACCCTTTGCATGGGTGCCCCGAGGGGTTTGTATATGCCTACCCCTAGGGGTACAATGGTAAACTATAGGGACGCAGGGCCCAATTGTCAGTCTCTTCACCTGCGGGCCCTCCTGCCGACTGCTGGGGCCCGCCGATTGGTGGGCCCAGCCGACTGGCCGGGTACGGAGCCGACAGGCCACACCCGCCGCTGGCGGGTCTTGCCAGTTGCTGATTACTGTAGCCGTGCCTCTACTGATGCAGGCTTGGTCATGGGGTCGTGGCTACAGTCCTGCCGCCTAGCAGATGATTACTGTAGCCACTCCCCGTCTCATCTGTTTAATGGCGCGGGAAACTAGTAGGAGGGGCAGGCCGACTCCCGGAGGCCGGTTCCCTACTGGTCCGACTTGGGGCGCTCTCGCCGTCTTCTGGACTCTCACTGACTGGTGGGGCCTGTCTTCCGTGGATCGTACTGTCAGACGTCGTGGGTACAGGACTCCCCCCACTGTTGCTGGTGTCAGGGATGGCATGGCACAGTGTTGTGCCGGACGGAGATCTCCACTGGTACGGTGCACTGTGCTCTGGCCATCCCCTGGAAAAAGGGGAGTGAGTGGGCTTCACTGTGGCCACTCCCTGTCCCACCCCCTGATGAGGGCATGGGCTTCGTTGACGTCGTGGGCCGACTTCCTGCGGCCGGCGACTTCGGAAGCCACCAGTCGGAGTCAGCCGGTCTCGATCTCATCCGCAGGACTCGAACGCTTATGGGAAACCGACCGTTACTTCAGCCGCCCTCCCGAAGCCGGCTCTCCGTCCGTGTCTTGAGGGGCGCAGTCAGCTCCGAAGTCTTGAAAGGCTATGGGCCTCGGGTTAGCCTACCCATGACCCATTACTCCGACAGTAGTCCCCGAAGCTGATGAGGCGTCGCAATTTAATCAGCCGAGGAGCCTTAGTAGCTTCATTCTCTGAGTATTCATGGTGACTCCGCCGGGCCGGCTAGTAGGAGTTGGAGTCGCCTGACTTTGACTTGTCCGAAAATGCCTTCGAATCCCCTGGCGGGAACTCAGTATCGTATGAGCTAAGCTTCCTGACCGCCACCCACTCCGTGTCCACCACGTGGTAACCAGTGGCCGGGCAAGCCCGCCTACCCATCCGCGAGATGGGACATGTCTTCAGGCGGGGCCCGCCACTACCACGCCTCGGCACGCGAGCGGATCCGCTATGGCCGTGGGGGCGGTTGAGGTTCCCACGGAGTTACCGCGTGCAGTAACTTTGCGCGATAAACATGGGGGGCGTGGGGTAGTGGGCGCAGTAAATCCCACAACCGCCCCTTCGGCTTTGCAGCCCACTAGGCTATAAGTAGGGGGAGGAGGGAAGCGGCGGAGCACACGCGTCCCACCTCCCCACTGCTTCTTCTCCTTCTTCTCCCTCTCCGCTCCTCGAGCCTTGTCGAACGTCGCGGCGGTCCGCTCACGATGAGCTCTTCCTCCGCCGTTACGCCCCCGACGGCGCACTCCGGCACCTGGGATGGTTCGGAGGTCCGCGAGGATCACATCGACTTCCTCTGCAAGACGCGTCGACTGCCTGGCGAGGACCTCGTGAGGGTCCGCCTTGCGTGGAGGGGAGAGATCTCGCTGGCGCCGCAGGAGGAAGAGCTGGTCGTCTTCCGCTCGCACTGCCTGCACGGCCTGGGCTTGCCGGTGAGCATCTTCTTCTGCTCCTTCCTTGAGTTCTACGGACTCCAGCCGCACCACCTCACCCCCAACACGGTGGTGTTGCTGTCCGCCTTCATCACCCTGTGCGAGGGCTTCATCGGCGTTCTCCCCACCAGGGAGGTCTGGGGGAGAGTTCTTCTTCTCCAAGCTCGGCACCCAGGCCGCGGGCGTGCCAGCTCAGTGCGGCACATTCATCGCCGTGCGGACGTCGGGGGCCGACAACCCATTTCCCTCCATCAGGTTGATCAAATCAGTGAAGATGTGGCAGCAGTCGTACTTCTACGTGAAGAACGTCTCTGCGGAGGGCGACTGGATCAACATGCCGTCCTACGTAGCCGGCCCGCCGGCTGGGAGGCAGCCCAACTGGTCGCACCGGGCCCGAACGTTGACGCCCGCGGGAGCCGGCGCCGTTGCGCGGCTTCGAGTACTGGCACATTCGGAGGGCCTGACCAGGCCAGACTTGCTGGCCGCCTTCGTGGCGCGCTGAGTTCTTCCCCTCCAAAGTCGCCCCCACGTGATCTGCCAGATGAGTGGGCACCGAGACCCGAGCCGAATGTGCACCAAGGAGATGCCTCACGAGGAGGTAGCCTACATGGTGAACTACCTTGCGAGCTACGACTTCAATGAAGAGTGGCAGTTCGGCAAGGAGCCGTATTCGCGTGCCGCCCCTCCGCCTCTGGTGAGTCATTTCCCTTCTCTATTTTTCTTCGATTTTCCTGACTTCTTTGCTATCGAGTCCGTCTTGCTTGTTCTGACCAGTCGGCTTTGGTCAGAACCCCCTCCTCCAGCCAGCAGCCGGCACCATGGGGCCGGACCGCGAGTTCCTCCCCGACCGAGCAGAGAGCGATGTTGACAACCCCGACTTGGGGGCGGCGGCCTTGGAGGATGACGCCGAGGGGGGAGGCGGCATGTCAGGCGGCCCAAGACTTGGGGCCAGTCTTGAGGACTGGCCTGATGATGACGAGGAGGTTGTCCCACGCCACCATCCAGGAGCCGGCCAGCCGGGCGCGGGCTCGTCAGCCCCGCCGGACGCCCAAGGCGGCGGCAAGAAGCGCAGGGCCGGAATGAGCCTATGTGGTAGCCGGCCGAAGAAGCCCAAGGGCTCAGCCGCGGCAACCAAGCGGTACGAGGCGGCCGCAAAGGCCAACCGCTTTCGCAAGGTGGTGAAGACGCCGCAGCTTATTTCAGTGTAAGTACCACCTCCCATCATACCTTCATATTTCTTTATTGAGTCCGTCTGAAATTTCTTTACTTTGTTTCCCGGCTTTAGGGCCCCTCTCTCTCTTGAGAAGTCGGCCGTCGGCTCGGTCGTGAATTCGGCGGAGACCTCCTTCACCACCCGGCGGATTGATCCCGCCGCCGACCTCCGGGAGGTGACGGAGCGGAATGCGCGGGAGGCGCGTGAGGAGCGGGAAGCCGCCCGCCTGAAGAAGGCGGAAGCCGACAAAGCGGAGGCCGCCGCTCTGAAGAAGCTGGCGGAAGCCGAGGCCGCCGATGCGGAGAAGAAGCGCGCGGAGGAAGCCGCACGCCACCAATCGATGGTGTTTGTCGTCCCCTTGAACTCCGCACTGCCGCCACCGGAGTTCTCGGCGCAGACTGGGAAGCCCGTGACGAGAACCCGGTCATGGAGAGGGACGCCGACGTCACCACCAGGGCGGAGGTCATTGTGCCACCACCGCCACCCTCCGGAGGTGCGCTAGGCGGACAACCGGCGGACCCGCCAGCACCGCCAACCGGGGGCGCGGCGGCGACGGGCGTGACCCTCGAGGTCAGTACGCCGACGCGCCGCCGTCTCGCGATGGCGGCCTCAGCACCGCGTCCTATGGAGACCGGCGCTGCGAGCTCCTCGATCCCGGACACCGAGGTGTCGAGCGTCGCGCCCACCGGGTGGGTGCGGGGAGGCGGGACGGGCCCGTTGAACCGGGCGCTCTTGGACGTCCAAGCCAAGCTCCGGGCCGAGGGCGACGCCATCAAGGAGTGCACCAAGGCATACCTAGCGTCACGAATGGCCATCCGGGTACGCATCCTTTCTTTGCTTTGCTTCCTTGTTTTTTCTTTGTGGGGGCGCGCCAGAGCACCCACTGGGTGTAGTCCCCGAGTTTCGGGCCGGCTGCTGAGCAGGCGGCTCGGAACTCTAATCGGCGAGTTCCAAGTACCAACGCTTTTTCTGAAATTTTGATGCAGGATTACCACAATCTTCACGTGACCTCCTTCAACGCCAATGTTGAGGAGCTGGCCAAGCGGACCGCCGACTTGTCAGACAGCCGGGGTGAGTTTTCTTCTTTCTCTGCGGGGGCGCGCTGGCGCACCCGCGGGTTGTAGTCCTCGAGATTCGGGCCGACTGCTGAGCAGTCGGGCCGGATCTCCCCGGCGACCTGTCTTCTTTGCTGACGACTGACATCCCTCCCCCTCCTCTTTCAGAGGCCAACGCCGCCCTTCAGCAGCAGCTGGGCGAAGTCAAAACCGCGCTACACGTCAGGGAGGAGGAGTGCGGCCGGCTGACGGAGGAGCGCGACCGCCTGGCTACGCAGCTGGCGGAGCAGAAGGAGCTGCTCCAGAGGGCCCAGAAGGAGGCGGAGGACAAGGAGACCGCCCTTCTCGCTGAATTTGCGTTCGAGCGCTCCTCCTGGACCGACAAGGAGGCGACGCTGGTCTCCGGCTTCCAAGCAATCGAAGATCTTGTCGATGGTGAGCTTCCATTTGTTTCCTTTTCCGGGTTGCCGACTGCTAGTCGAGTCGGCCTTAAATTTTTAACTTTGTTTCTTTGCTCTTCTTCCTTAGCAGACTTCTTCCCCGGCCATTCTGATGCCGCCAATCAAGCCATCGAGGCTGACCATGAAGCACGGAGGGCGGACGGCGCACAGGTCGCCGCCGACGCCCCCCGGACTCTTAACGAGCAGATTCTAAGCATCGAGGCCCGTCTTCGGCCAGCCCAACGGATGCTGCACCGGCTTCAACATGTCGGCGCCCAGGCGATTGCTGCCCTGTGGCCAGACATTCAGGCGCCACACACCCCCAGTTGGACTGCCGACTGGTTGGAGGTGGCAGCCGGCCGTCTTGAGGCCTGGAAGGGCTCTTCAGCCTGGGCTGGAGCCCGCCAGGCTTTAGAATTTGCCAAGGCGTGGTATTCCGAGCTGAGTTTAGCCCAGTTAGCCACGTTCCGGCTGGAAGCTCAGGCGGAGCTGGCAACGGTGGAGGACGACCTTGTCAAGCGTGCTGCGTTGATCGCTGAGTACACTGATACCAGCGTCTTCGTCCCAGAGCGGGCTGAGAACGGCGAGGAGGCGCCGACGGAGTGGTTCGGGCTGAACCCGGATGACGGCGGGGACTTGGCGGAGGTGATCGACTCCAGTGGCGAAGAGGAAGGCGAGAAGGAGGAAGGAGAAGAGGAGGAGGCGCCAGAGGTCGAGGCAGACGGCCAGCCCCAGCCCGACCGCGCCTCTAGCAATGAGCCGCGCCCAACTGAGCTAGCTGTCGCCAGAGGTGATCAGGCGGAGACCAACCAGCCGACTGCCCCGGCAACTGGCATCGCCGACCCCTCCGGTCCTCCGAGTCCGTCCGCGGCTTCCTAGGCTGCCACTTTATCTTTGTTTTACCTGCTTAGTAGTCTCGATGAACTTATTATTTTGCACAATTCCACCCACTGGGTGTATCTTGAACTTCTGCTTGATGATTCGGCCAAGGGCATTTTTATGTAAATATTTATCCGTATTCTATCTTTTCTTGCTCTTTGCTCTTTGACTTTTGCTTTGCCGCCTTCCCTTAGTTGCCGTTTCGCTAGTCAGACAGCCGCTCTGCGGACTGCTGCTAGATCAAATACTTGGCTTCTTTGGGAAGGCAAGTACTTAGCCTTTTAGAGTTTTTAGCATGTTAATTTAGGAAACGGCAAGCCGGCTGCTAAAGAGTCGGTTGTAAAGGATTGAAAATCGTCCCTAAGCTATGAGCGAGCTTTGAGTCCCTAGCCATATTTCATATGGGCACCCATTCTACCTTACTCCTGTTCGCCGGACTGTCGCTCTGCGATCTGCGGCTTCTAATAGGAGACAGCTTAAGTGCCACACATTACTTGTCCGGCTGCAGGAAGTCGTTTCATAGCTCAAGTCGGCGAGTCCCCGGGCCGACTAGTCAAACCCGGTGCCAAGTGGAATAACGAAGAATAACATATTCGTAGGCATAACTCTTTATCATATAGATAAAAGAAGGCAGTCCCTGAGATCTTCTCGAGGGGCCTGAAGTCTTCGTATTTTAATACAAAAGGTAGCGTGATACATACTGCATTAACTGTAAAATCTTCGGAGGAGATTTGCATTCCGTGGCCGCTCCGTCTCTTTGCCGCAGTCATCTCTTTTGCGTGCTCGGGGCTTCTGAGCGTCGATCGGGTAGTAGGAGTCGTTGCCCAACACCTTACTAATGATGAAGGGGCCTTCCCAAGGTGCTGAGAGCTTGTGCTGGCCAGCTGTTCGCTGAATCAGCCGAAGCACAAGGTCTCCTTCTTGGAAAGATCGCGGCTTGACCTTCCGATTGTAGTATCGGTGTAAGCTCTGCTGGTAGATGCTAGACCGGCTGAGTGCCAACAGCCGGCCCTCTTCCAGCAGATCGACGCCATCTTGACGTGCTTCCTCTGCTTCCTCCTCAGTGTACATGGTGACTCGAGGGGAGTCAAACTCTATGTCCGTTGGGATGACGGCTTCGGCACCATAGACGAGGAAGAAGGGCGTGAAGCTGATTGACTTGTTTGGAGTCGTGCGAAGGCTCCAGAGGACGGCTGGCAACTCATCAAGACAGCAGCCTGCCGAGCGCTCCAGAGGCTCGATCAGCCGAGGCTTGATACCGGATAGGATTAGGCCATTTGCTCGCTCTACCTGGCCGTTGGATTGCGGATGGGCAACAGACGCTAGGTCCAGTCGGATGCCCTGCGTCATGCAGAAACGGGCCAAGGCACCTTTGGCAAAGTTTGTGCCGTTATCAGTGATGATGCTGTGCGGTATGCCGTACCGAATTGTGATGTCGGAGATGAAGGTCACAGTAGTCAGACCATTTAAACTCTTGATTGGTTTTGCTTCTATCCACTTGGTGAACTTGTCTACTGCGACAAGTAAATGAGTCAAACCACCTCGTGCCATCTTGAATGGTCCGACCATGTCCAGGCCCCAAACAGCAAAGGGCCAGGCAATAGGAATAGTTTTGAGTGCCGAAGCCGGCTGATGAGGCTTAGAGCGGAACTTCTGGCACCCCTTGCATTTTTAGACCAAAGATTTGGCGTCTTCAAGAGCAGTCGGCCAGAAGAAGCCATGGCGGAAAGCTTTGGCGACGAGCGCTCTCGAAGCCGCATGGTGGCCACATTCGCCTTGATGGATGTCTTTGAGGATTGCTTGGCCTTGCTCTGGCTCCACACATCGCTGGTGAATACCAGTGACGCTGCGCCTTATGAGCTCTCTATTGATGATGGCGTATGCTACCGCCCGGCGTTGTACTTGCCGAGCCGAGATCTCGTCGGTTGGCAGCTCTTTGTTTACCATGAAATTGAGGATGGGTTGGGCCCATGAAGGTGCTGCAATTTTTGCAACCGCCAAGACTGCGACTTGGACAAGCGCGGCTGGGCCGGGGGGTGGCAGGCAGGAGTCGGCAGCCGCTTGTTGTGTTGACGAAGTCCCCGGGCGGATTGGCGCATGTAACACCCTCGATGCGACTATATCTCCCATGTGTCGGGGCACGACTTAGAGGCATAATCGCATTGAAGGCATATGTCGCAAGTAAGGTAATCTTTACAACATCCCATGTAATATAATAATAAAGGGGAGATAACATAGTTGGCTTACACTCGCCACGTCAATCAAGTACATGAATAACATTACATCATCCAAACACTCATGGCCCGACTACGACGCCAAAATAAAAGATAACCCAACATGCGACACGGTCCCGATCACCCCCAACAGGGCACCACTACTGATCATCAGGAAAAGAAACATAGTATCGCTGCGAGTCCTCGTCGAACTCCCACTTGAGCTCGAGCGCGTCACATGGAGCGGAATCATCAGGCCCTGCATCTGGTGTAATAGTAATCTGTGAGCCACAGGGACTCAACAATCTCGCACCCTCACGATCAAGACTATTTAAGCTTATAGGTAAGGCAAGGTAAATATAAGTGGAGCTGCAGCACACGACTAGCATATATGATGGCTAACCTGTTCGCAAAAAAGAGCGAGAAGAGGAGGCAAAGCGCGAGCGAGAAACTAGAGAGCAACCTGCTCAAGCATTACTCCAACACCGTGTCCACTTCCCGGACCCCGCCGAGAAGAGGCCATCATGGTAACACACTTAGTTGATTCATTTTAATTAAGTTAAGGTTCAAGTTATCTACAACCGGACATTAACAAATTCCCATTTGCCCATAACCACGGGCACGGCTTTCGAAAGTTCAAAATCCCTGCAGGGGAGTCCCAACTTAGCCCATGACAAGCTCTCACAGTCAATGAAGGAATAGACCTCCTCCCAAGACGTTCCGATCAGACTCGGTATCTCGGTTCTTCAAGACACTTCGACAGGTTAAAACAAGACCAGCAACACCGCCCGAATGTGCTGAAAAATCCCGATAGGAGCTGCACATATCTCGTTCTCAGGGCACACTCAGATGAGCTAGACGTTGGGTAGGCCAGCCCAGAGTTGCCCCTGGTAGCCCCGAACATCGCTCGGTTGGACCAACACTCAGAGGAGCACTGGCCCGGGGGGCTAAAATAAGATGACCCTCGGGCTCCGGAAACCCAAGGGAAAAAAAGGCTAGGTGGAAAATGGTAAAACCAAGGTTGGGCATTGCTGGAAAAGCTTTAATCAAGGCGAACTATCAAGGGGTTCCCATTATAACCCAACCGCGTAAGGAATGCAAAATCCGGGAACATAACACCGATATGACGGAAACTAGAGCGGCAAGAGTGGAACAAAACACTAGGCGAGAGGCCGAGCCTTACACCCCTTACCAAGTGTATAGATGTATTAAGATAACATGGCAATATAATGGTATCCCAACAAGTAAATAAATGTTCCAACAAGGAACGGCCTCCAATCTTCACCTACAACTAGCAACGCTATAAGAGGGGCTGAGCAAAGCGGTAACATAGCCAATCAACGGTTTGCATAGGACATGGAGGGTTAGAGGTTTGACATGGCAATTTTGGAGGCTTGAAAGCAAGTGGTAGGCATCATAGCATTGGCATAGCAAAAGAGCGAGCATCCAGCAAAACAAAGATAGTAGTGATTTCGAGGGTATGATCATCTTGCCTGCAAAGTTGTCAGAGTTGACTGGATCCTCGAAAGCAAACTCAACGGGCTCCTCTTTAGCGAACTCGTCTCCCGGCTCTACCCAAACAAGACAAACAAGCAACAAGGACACAATCAACCACGTGCAAGGATCAAACAATATGATGCAAAGATGATATGCTATGCGGGATGCGATGCGGGATGCATATGCAAGATTTGACAAGGGACGCATGAACCTGGCCTCAACATGGAAATCCAAGTGTGCCACTGGAAAGATGAGATGAAATCGCTTGAAAACGTTATAAAGATCACCGGAATCGGAGTTACGGTTTGGAAATGGCAAGCGATTCAAATACGACACCGGTCTGCGATTTACAGCAAGTAGCCATCTAAATGCAATGAGATGAACATGCTACAACACCCAAAGATGACAACAAAATACATGGCAGGGATGCATTCATGATGCTTAACAAAAGTCTAGCACTGAGCTACGGCCAATTCATCCATTAACAGGTTCAAACAAGCATGGCAAAAATGCATATGGTAAACAGATCTCAGACTTAGTGAAATTAACACTTGTTTGGAATTTCAGATCAGGTAGCACTCTTCGGAGCAACAAAACTACATGCTACAGGACATGAACATGGCAAAGTAAAGCATGGCATGGAGCTACTCAAAGAGCTTAACAAAAGTCCCTTAGTGACCTTGAGCCAAAATGGATCGGAAAATACAATTGCAAGCATGTGAACATGGCAAAAGCACAATCAGTTCCCAGACTTAGTGAAAACTGGAGCATGCTGAAAACAGATATCAAGTAGGCATGTTTACGAGCACGATGCACTCACTACGGAGCAAGTCATGACAATCTAAGCATACACCCATCAAGAATACACAAAATGCAAGCTAGACATGGCAAGAACAATAGCATAGCATGCACGGATCAACTACAATATCCTCGGCAAAATCGCTAACAAGTAGACAATCTGCCCAGATTCACAAAGTAGCAAAAGTAGAGGTCGATTGACTCAAGCTAGTTTGCTCCATAATTGCAAAAAAAGACATGGATGGATAGAGCACTACAAGATTAACAAAACATTCTTACTGATCATCCTCAAAAGAGGCACGGATCACTAGGAAACAACATGAACATATGGCCATATGAAATAAACAGGTCAAGGACTTAGTGGAAATGCTAAGTCCCTGAAATCAGCATTACCAAGTGCCTCACTTTGCAAGCTTGTGCTAGTCACCACACACATCACAAAAATACATGGGTTGCACCTCTGGAAAGATGGCAAAACCCTTACAAAACACATGTAGAGCTCATGGGCATATCATGCACACAATAATCATGGCAAAAATGACAAATCTCTAAATGGAGTAGCAGATCTGACACTTATCTCAAGTAGCCCTCTACTAACAGCATTTCAGGCATCAAGATGAACTCAAATGAAAATGATGCAATGGAATGAAATGATGTACTCTCTGAGATGAACTTTTTGATATGCTAAATGCCAAAAACGGAGTTACGGATGCAAAGTTATAGCACGATGAAGATGGGCACATGAACTAAGGTTTCGGGAAAAAAGTCAACCGAGATATTTTCAGATCTGAGATCTACGCGGATTACGAGGTCGTCGGAGTTACTGTTCACCGCCGGAAGTCGAGGTCGCCGGAGAAGCTCGTGGTGGCCGGAGCTTGTGGCGGAGCGGGAGAGGAGGGCGGCGGCGCCGGGCGCGGTCGCCGGCGGCAAGGGCGTGCGGGGCGGCGCGG
>NC_041390.1:500337525-500346963 GCF_002162155.2 Triticum dicoccoides | reverse complement strand
CCGGGAGGCGGTGGAGGAGGGCCGGCCTCGGGCCCGAGCGGGCCTCGGCGGGAGTGGCGGCGCAGGGGTGGTTGGCGGCGGCGTGTCCAGCGCCGACGGACAATGTCCGGCGCGCGGAGAGGAGCGGGACTAGGGTTAGGGGTGGAATGACCCGAAATTTCGGGGGAAGGTCTAGTTTTATAGGTAGGATGAGCTAGGAAGCTCCAAATGGAGTGCTGTATTCGGCCACGCGATCGTGATCGAACGCTCTAGATGATGGAGAGGGTTTTGGTGGGTTTTTGCGCCAAATTGTAGGGGTGTTGGGCTGCAACACACACGAGGCCTTTTCGGTCCCTCGGTTAACCGTTGGAGTATCAAACGAAGTCCAAATGATACGAAACTTGACAGGCGGTCTACCGGTAGTAAACCAAGGCCGCTTGGCAAGTCTCGGTCCAATCCGGAAATGATTAATCCCCACACACGAAAGAAAGCTAGAAATGACCACCGGAGGAGAACGAAGCGCCGGAATGCAAACGGACAACGGGGAAAATGCTCGAATGCATGAGATGAACACGTATGCAAATGCAATGCACATGATGATATGATATGAGATGCATGACAACAACAACAACACACGGAGACAAAAACCCGAACCCGAGAAAATAAAATAACTTAACGCCAGAAACGGCAAGAGTTGGAGTACAAATTGGGAAAGTCATATCCGGGGTGTTACAACACTCCACCACTACGAAAGGATCTCGTCCCGAGATCTAGGACTGAAAGAACGTCGGGTACTCAGAACGGAGGTGATCCTCGCATTCCTAGGTAGCTTCACGGTCGGATTGGTGTGACCACTTGACTTTGAGGAATTTGATTGACTTATTGCGAGTCTTGCGTTCAGTCTCTTCAAGAATAGCAATGGGGTGCTCACGATAGGAAAGATCTTCTTGGAGCTTAATGACCTCGAAGTTGATGGTGCGGTCAGGAGTCTTGAAGCACTTTCGGAGCTGAGAGACATGGAACACATCATGAACATTTTCAAA
Source organism: Triticum dicoccoides (assembly GCF_002162155.2). Lineage (NCBI taxonomy): Eukaryota > Viridiplantae > Streptophyta > Magnoliopsida > Poales > Poaceae > Triticum > Triticum dicoccoides. The sequence continues at coordinate 500,345,941 of NC_041390.1, read as the reverse complement.
GTTTGAAGGAAGCTCGAGTTGATAGGCGAGATCGCCTCTCTTGCTGACAATCTTGAAAGGTCCCACGTATCTAGGGGCAAGCTTCCCTTTGATACCGAATCGACGAGTACCTTTCATAGGAGAGACACGGAGGTAAACATGATCTCCGATCTCGAAAGCCAAATCACGGTGTTTACTATCATAGTAGCTCTTCTGGCGGGATTGGGCTGCTTTGAGGTTATCTCGAATGACTTTGCACATTTCCTCTGCCTCTGTGATTAAGTCATTTCCGAGGAGCTGACGTTCACCGGTTTTAGACCAGTTGAGAGGGGTACGACACTTCCTGCCATATAGAATTTCAAATGGGGCATTGCCCGAACTTGATTGAAAACTGTTGTTGTAGGAGAATTTAGCATAAGGAAGACAATCCTCCCACTTCATGCCGAAGGAGATCACACAAGCCCTGAGCATATCTTCAAGAATCTGGTTTACACGCTCGACTTGACCGCTAGTTTGAGGATGGAAAGCTGTGCTGAAGCGGATGTTGGTGCCCATGGCCTTCTGAAAAGAATCCCAAAACTTGGAGGTAAAGATGCTGCCACGGTCTGAAGAGATCACTTGTGGAATACTGTGCAGAGAGACAATCCGAGAGGTATAGAGTTCCGCCAATTGAGCTGCAGTGATCGACTCTTTGATAGGCAGAAAGTGAGCCACTTTGGTGAGTTTGTCGATGACAAAGAATATAGCATCATTGTTACGCTTGGACTTTGGAAACCCAATCACGAAGTCCATTTCAATGTGGTCAAACTTCCATTCTGGAATGGCAAGAGGTTGGAGGAGACCAGCTGGCCTTTGGTGTTCTGCCTTCACTCTTCTGCAGACATCACACTCATTCACGAATTGAGCAATCTCGCGCTTCATTCGAGTCCACCAATAAGCCTGCTTAAGGTCTTGATACATCTTCGTGCTCCCAGGGTGAATGGAGAGGAGAGAATTGTGAGCCTCGTTCATGATCACTTTACGAAGGTCACCTTTGGGCATAACAATACGATCCTTGAAGAAGAGAGTGTCCTTGTCATCAAGGCGGTAGCACTTGTACTTGGGTTGGCTCTTGGCAATCCCAATCTTCACCTTTTTCACCATAGCATCAAGAAGCTGGGCTTGGCGAATCTGGTCTTCTAAGGTAGGAGAGACTTGAAGGTTGGCCAGGAAACCTTGAGGAACAACTTGCAGATTAAGTTTGTGGAAAGCTTCACAAAGCTCGGGTTGATAAGGCTTGAGAATCAGACTGTTGCAGTAAGCCTTTCTGCTCAATGCGTCAGCAATCACATTGGCCTTGCCTGGAGTATACTCGATACTCGGATTATACTCTTGAATCATTTCGACCCATCGAGTTTGCCTGAGGTTGAGATTAGGCTGAGTGAAAATGTACTTGAGACTCTTGTGGTCAGTGAAAATGTCCACTTTTCTTCCCAATAAGAGATGTCTCCAAGTCAAAAGAGCATGCACAACTGCCGCCAACTTGAGATCATGAGTGGGGTAGTTCTTCTCATTAGGCTTCAACTGGCGGGAGGTATAAGCAACAACTTCCTTCTCTTGCATCAATACTGCGCCAAGACCTTGGAGAGAGGCATCACAAAAAACGTTGTACGACTTGGATTCATCAGGCGGAGTCAGAACCGGAGCAGTGATCAATTTCTCTTTCAAAGTGTTGAAAGCAATGTCACACTCCGGAGACCAAACGTACTTGACGTGCTTCTGGAGAAGATTTGAGAGAGGCTTCGTGATCTTAGAAAAGTTTTCAACGAATCTTCGACAGTAGCTTGCGAGACCGAGGAAGCTACGGAGTTGCTTCACGTTCTGAGGAGGTTCCCAATTTACAATTGCAGACACCTTCTCAGGATTCACCGCAATGCCCTTGGCAGAGATGATATGACCAAGATAAAGAACCTCATCGAGCCAAAATTCACACTTGGAGAACTTGGCGTAGAACTGATGTTCCCTCAGCTTATCAAGAACCAAACGCAAGTGCTTGGCATGATCTTCCTTGTTCTTCGAGAAAACCAGAATGTCGTTGAGATAGACCAAAACGAAGTCATTGGTGTAGGCGTTGAAAATGAAGTTCATCATGCGAGAGAACGTCGGAGGAGCGTTGACAAGGCCAAAAGACATGACAGTGTATTCATATGAACCGTAGCTTGTCCTGAAAGCCGTCTTGGGAATATCTTGCTCACGGATTCGAATCTGATGATAACCCATACGGAGATCAAGCTTGGAGAATACTTGGGCACCTTTGAGTTGTTCGAACAGCTCGTTGATGTTGGGAAGTGGGTATTTGTTCTTTATAGTCTTCTTGTTCAATGGACGGTAATCAACACAAAGCCGGTCCGTTCCATCCTTCTTCTTCACAAAAAGAACACCACAACCCCACGAAGAAGAACTAGGCCGGATGAGACCCATTCTCTCTTGTATATCGAGTTGCTTCTTCAGCTCCTTCAACTCTTCAGGTCCGAGCTTGTAAGGACGTTTACAAACAGGTTCCGTGTCGGGCTCAAGATCAATGACGAATTCAACTGGCCGGTGCGGAGGCATTCCTGGAAGCTCTTCTGGAAAGACGTCTTGATATTCGCAAACGACTGGAATTTGCGAGATAGCATCCAGTTCACCCTTCTCATTGAGAGAAAACAGACGGATGGTATCATCATGAGCGGCAAAGACAATTACATCCTCAGACGAATGAGTCAATTGAATCTGTCTGGCTGCACAATCAAGCTGAGCCTTGTGCTTAGAAAGCCAATCCATCCCGAGAATAAGATCAATATCTGAGTTACCAAGAACCACCGGAGAAGAGAGAAACTTGTAGTCGCCCAACATGATAGTAACATCCGGGGCGATAGCGCTTGCATTCATGAATTTACCCGGAGAAACAACAGATAACTGTCTAGGCAAATCTTGTAAAGGCAACTCATGCTTAGAAACAAATGGTCTCGAGATGAAACAATGTGATGCGCCCGTGTCAAAAAGAACTTTTGCAGGAATATCATTAATAGGAAGGTTACCCATGATGACATCTGATGAGTCCTCTGCCTGAGCTGCGTTCATCAAGTTGACCTTGGCGGACTTGTTGTTATGCTTGACGATAGCTGTACTTGCCGATCTGACAGGAGGAGGAGGAGGAAGACGCCTCTGATTGAAACACTTGTTGGCATAGTGACCCTTCTATTGGCACTTGTTGCACGTGACCTCTGAAAGCGGACGGTGATACGGAGCACTCGATCTTGGAGCTTGAGACGAAGTCTTGTTCTGAAAGCCAGGGTTGGGTGGGTGGGAAGATCCATTGCCACCTTTGCTCTTCTACTGATACGGCTGACTGAACGGAGGAGGAGGAAGCCAATACTTCTGCTGCTTGGCCACTTGAGTAGAGGAAGAAGGAGTAACATCTCTGACTCGCTTCTTGGAAGCATCACACCTCAGTTGAGCGGCCTCTTGCTTCAATGCCATGTTGTAGAACTCATCGTACCTCAAGGGCTCAAAGAGAACAAGAGCTAGCTGAATTTCTTCTTTGAGACCACCCTTGAACTGGTATATCACGCTCTTCTCATCAGGGACGTCCTGCTTGGCAAAGCGGGCGAGCTTCTGAAACAACTTGTTGTAGTCATAGACAGACAAAGAGCCTTGCTTCAGGTTGCGGAATTCCTCACGCTTGCTTTCAACCACGCTCTGAGGGATATGGTGAGCTCTAAAATCTTGACGGAATTCATCCCAAGTGATAACACGTCCACCTCTGGAGCCCTTGTACTGCTGGAACCATTCTGCAGCTTGATCTTTGAGTTGGAAGGAAGCGAACTTGACAAAGTCCTCAGGCCTAACGTTACTGCACTCGAAATGCTTGCACAGATCCACAAGCCAATCGTCAGCATCAGTTGCCTCAACACAATTGCTGAAAGTCTTTGGCCCATTAGCAAGGAACTGGTGAGTGTAGTAGAGTGATTCTGATTGTTGCCTTGGTTCCCTTGGTTGCCTTGATTGCGCTCTTGAAGAATTTGCATGATCAACTATGTGTTTGCATTGGTTGCAGCCATCATAGCTTGCCATGCCTCCGGAGGAGGTGGAGGTGGTGGCGGATCAGGATTCGGAGTCGTGCGCGTTGGAGGAGCCATCTTGAAGAGGTTGACATCCATTAGCACATTGATAGACAAATATTGAAGCTGAATCCAACGGAATGAAAATTGCAACATATAGTCTTCACATCCAAACAAAATGAACGAATGCATTCCTCTTGAAATGGTCACATATCCATAAATTGAGAAGCCACTTAGAATTAAGGTAGAGAAATAAATCAACAAGGTACGGATCAAGAACGAATAATCGGTAAGAAATCCCAATCTCAAACCAATATCCATGGAAGAATAACTAGAGCTACGAGAATTCCCACCTATGAAATTCCTGAACCTTTCCGGTTATGCAATCAGGTGTTGGGGATACAGGGGAAGCATAATATCTCACCCAATTCTAGCAAATCCTACATCCAGCTGTATCCATCCTTCATCACATAACCGAGAAAAACTTCGGAAACCATCTACCTCAACCTTCGAAAAGCATCCGTTATACAAGTTATGGTGATACTCCCGAACTCCCTCCCCAGTACTGGGTGGCGTCGAGGTTATCTCACCAACGAACTGCATAAAAGAGATTTTCGATGTCGGCGTACTAAACTCAGGTATTTCAGAACTGCAACGATAAAATTATGACGACAACACCTCAGAGCTCAACTCCCCGGGACACTTCCACAAAACCCCTGACAGGAGGCACCAAGACAATGTTCTCATCATAAAACCATCGGAACGATTCCAAGATACCCGCGTCATCCTAAATTTTTTTTAGTGAAATTTGAGAAGAGAAGAGTCAAAACTCTACGTCAGGATGCCTTACCAGAGCGATGAGGAGACTGGAAAGTAAAAAGAATTCCTAAACTCTCCGATATATAATTCTGAAATGACTCAAAACATTTTTCTAGACACAACTCAGCTGCTAAAAACGATCAAGCAATGGGGCTCCTAAGGTCGGGGAAGGCTCTGATTACCAACTTGTAACACCCTTGATGCGACTATATCTCCCACGTGTCGGGGCACGACTTAGAGGCATAATCGCATTGAAGGCATATGTCGCAAGTAAGGTAATCTTTACAACATCCCATGTAATATAATAATAAAGGGGAGATAACATAGTTGGCTTACACTCGCCACGTCAATCAAGTACATGAATAACATTACATCATCCAAACACTCATGGCCCGACTACGGCGCCAAAATAAAAGATAACCCAACATGCGACATGGTCCTGATCACCCCCAAAAGGGCACCACTACTGATCATCAGGAAAAGAAACATAGTATCGTTGCGAGTCCTCGTCGAACTCCCAGTTGAGCTCGAGCACGTCACCTGGAGCGGAATCATCAGGCCCTGCATCTGGTGTAATAGTAATCTGTGAGCCACAGGGACTCAGCAATCTCGCACCCTCGCGATCAAGACTATTTAAGCTTATAGGTAAGGCAAGGTAAATATAAGTGGAGCTGCAGCACACGACTAGCATATATGATGGCTAACCTGTTCGCATAAAAGAGCGAGAAGAGGAGGCAAAGCGCAAGCGAGAAACTAGAGAGCAACCTGCTCAAGCATTACTCCAACACCGTGTCCACTTCCCGGACCCCGCCGAGAAGAGGCCATCACGGTAACACACTCAGTTGATTCATTTTAATTAAGTTAAGGTTCAAGTTATCTACAACCGGACATTAACAAATTCCCATCTGCCCATAACCGCGGGCACGGCTTTCGAAAGTTCAAAATCCCTGCAGGGGAGTCCCAACTTAGCCCATGACAAGCTCTCACGGTCAACGAAGGAATAGACCTCCTCCCAAGACGTTCCGATCAGACTCGGTATCTCGGTTCTTCAAGACACTTCGACAGGTTAAAACAAGACCAGCAACATCGCCCGAATGTGCCGACAAATCCCGATAGGAGCTGCACATATCTCGTTCTTAGGGCACACTCAGATGAGCCAGACATCGGGTAGGCCAGCCTAGAGTTGCCCCTGGTAGCCCCGGACATCGCTCGGTTGGACCACCACTCAGAGGAGCACTGGCCCGGGGGGCTAAAATAAGATGACCCTCAGGCTCCGAAAACCCAAGGGAAAAGAGGCTAGGTGGAAAATGGTAAAACCAAGGTTGGGCATTGCTGGAAAAGCTTTAATCAAGGAGAACTATCAAGGGGTTCCCATTATAACCCAACCGCGTAAGGCACGCAAAATCCGGGAATATAACACCGATATGACGGAAACTAGGGCGACAAGAGTGGAACAAAACACTAGGCGAGAGGCCGAGCCTTCCACCCTTTACCAAGTGTATAGATGTATTAAGATAACATGGCAATATAATGGTATCCCAACAAGTAAATAAATGTTCCAACAAGGAACGGCCTCCAATCTTCACCTGCAACTAGCAACGCTATAAGAGGGGCTGAGCAAAGCGGTAACATAGCCAATCAACGGTTTGCATAGGACATGGAGGGTTAGAGGTTTGACATGGAAATTTGGGAGGCTTGAAAGCAAGTGGTAGGCATCATAGCATTGACATAGCAAAAGAGCGAGCATCTAGCAAAACAAAGATAGTAGTGATTTCGAGGGTATGATCATCTTGCCTGCAAAGTTATCAGAGTTGACTGGATCCTCGAAAGCAAACTCAACAGGCTCCTCTTTAGCGAACTCGTCTCCCGGCTCTACCCAAACAAGACAAACAAGCAACAAGGACACAATCAACCACGTGCAAGGATCAAACAATATGATGCAAAGATGATATGCTATGCGGGATGTGATGCGGGATGCAGATGCAAGATTTGACAAGGGATGCATGAACCTGGCCTCAACATGGAAATCCAAGTGTGCCACTGGAAAGATGATATGAAATCGCTTGAAAACGTTATAAAGATCACCGGAATCGGAGTTACGGTTTGGAAATGGCAAGCGATTCAAATACGACACCGGTCTGCGATTTACAGCAAGTAGCCATCTAAATGCAATGAGATGAACATGCTACAACACCCAAAGATGACAACAAAATACATGGCAGGGATGCATTCATGATGCTTAACAAAAGTCTAGCACTGAGCTACGGCCAATTCATCCATTAACAGGTTCAAACAAGCATGGCAAAAATGCATATGGTAAACAGATCTCAGACTTAGTGAAATTAACACTTGTTTGGAATTTCAGATCAGGTAGCACTCTTCGGAGCAACAAAACTACATGCTATAGGACATGAACATGGCAAAGTAAAGTATGGCATGGAGCTACTCAAAGAGCTTAACAAAAGTCCCTTAGTGACCTTGAGCCAAAATGGACCGGAAATTGCAAGCATGTGAACATGGCAAAAGCACAATCAGTTCTCAGACTTAGTGAAAACTGGAGCATGCTGAAAACAGATATCAAGTAGGCATGTTTACGAGCACGATGCACTCACTACGGAGCAAGTCATGACAATCTAAGCATACACCCATCAAGAATACACAAAATGCAAGCTAGACATGGCAAGAACAATAGCATAGCATGCACGGATCAACTACAACATCCTCGGCAAAATCGCTAACAAGTAGACAATCTGCCCAGATTCACGAAGTAGCAAAAGTAGAGCTCGATTGACACAAGCTAGGTTGCTCCATAATTGCAAAAAAAGACATGGATGGATAGAGCACTACAAGATTAACAAAACATTCTTACTGATCATCCTCAAAAGAGGCACGGATCACTAGGAAACAACATGAACATATGGCCATATGAAATAAACAGGTCAAGGACTTAGTGGAAATGCTAAGTCCCTGAAATCAGCATTACCAAGTGCCTCACTTTGCAAGCTTGTGCTAGTCACCACACACATCACAAAAATACATGGGTTGCACCTCTGGAAAGATGGCAAAACCCTTAACAAAACACATGTAGAGCTCATGGGCATATCATGCACACAATAATCATGGCAAAAATGACAAATCTCTAAATGGAGTAGCAGATCTGACACTTATCTCAAGTAGCCCTCTTCTAACAGCATTTCGGGCATCAAGATGAACTCAAATGAAAATGATGCAATGGAATGAAATGATGTACTCTCTGAGATGAACATTTTGATATGCTAAATGACAAAAACGGAGTTACGGATGCAAAGTTATAGCACGATGAAGATGGGCACATGAACTAGGGTTTCGGGAAAAAAGCCAACTGAGATATTTTCAGATCTGAGATCTGCGTGGATTACGAGGTCGTCGGAGTTACTGTTCACCGCCGGAAGTCGAGGTCGCCGGAGAAGCTCGTGGCGGCCGGAGCTCGTGGCGGAGCGGGAGAGGAGGGTGGCGGCGCCGGGCGCGGTCGCCGGCGGCAAGGGCGCGCGGGGCGG